>NW_026090462.1:0-33713 GCF_024586455.1 Bactrocera neohumeralis
CCGCTTCAAGCCCCGGTGCAATGATCCATTGCTGAAGAAGAAAGCGGTCGAGTGGCGGAATCTCCGCCTCCAACATGAGACGCTCCACCTCCTCTACGAGAACATCCATGCCCTCCTCCACATGTAAGGGGGAGGCAGGTGTTCGCGTGTGGAGTTTTCCATCGTCCTTTTTCCTAGTTGACATGTTATTTCTTTTTTCTTTTTTCCCTTTCCTTTCTTTTTTTGCTGTTGTTTGCTTTGTCGTTCTTGTTGTTTTGTTTTTTGTTTTTTTTAACAAGTTGAAACGCTGCTGTAATTTTTCACAGCAAAAAAAAGAACTAAAGCAAATGAAGAATTGGGAATTCACTCCTTTTTAATTGTTGGTGTTGTTGTTTTCTCTCTATGAAAAAAAAAAGGAGCACTAGACGTCAACGAGTGCAGACAGCGCAAGTCGCTCTGCAGACGAAAAGCATTATAGAAAGAAAAAAAAAAGAGAGAAGAAGAGAAGAATTCATTTAGAAAGCAAACATGGAATGAGGAGAAGAGAAAAAAAAAATGGGGGTTGACACGCTCAGGAGATCCATTTCCGCCCTTCTGTCTTCAACACGCCTCTCCCTCCCTGCCTTTGGTCGTCCATCCATTCTTTTACTTTTCCTCTTCTTCTCACTCAAGCGGTGGCGTGTTGCGTTAAAGCGTCCAAAGGCTCCCCTCACACGACTCTCTCTCTTTCTCTCTCTGGCCGTGACAGGGACGGTTTCACATCTTTTTTGCCACATTTTTTGTTTTGTTGTTGTTGTTGTTCTTGTCCTCTTCTGCCATCGCTTGCTGAGGAAAAACAAACAGAAAACGGCAAAAAGCTTCAAAAAAAAATATCAATGGGTGTGCTGCATCATCCTTCTCTCTCTCTCTCCTTTCTTTCTTTCTCTCTACGAAGCAAGTGGTGGCCCTTCAGGATCACCACTAAGAAAGGGAGAAGAGAGAAAAGGTGAGTGTCACTGGCCCTTGAAAGCTGCACACGAGCGGGAGATTTATGATAGCAAAAAAAAAGAAAAAAAAACAAAAAATAAGAGAAAGCGTCCATGTGCAGCTGAGAATGAATTGCCGAACAATGAAAAGGCAAAAAGGGGAAGAGAGAAGAGAAAAAGAGGGTGGGAAGAACGGTTTTAAAAAAGCGGGCAGAATAGGACCCGAAAAAAAAAACAAAAACAAAAAGATTAAAATATGAAAAAATAAAAGGAAAAGATATGCGTATTTCGTTATTATCCTTTGTGGTTTGTGTTGTTGTGTGCATGTGTGAAGATGCAACGACATGACACGCCTGGGCTTTTTAACTGTTTTTTTTTTTGAAATCTTTCATTCTCCTTCCGCGTGTAGAATAAATGGGGAAAATGACGCGTGAAGGAAACCGCTCAATGCATGAACAGTGAAAGATAAATCAATAAAAAAAAACTTCGCACGAAAAGAAAGAGAGGGTAGATGAAAAGAGCAAATAAGTTAAAACTGTAAAAAAAAAAACGACGAAGAAAAGAAACGATGTCTTTTTTTTTTGCCGCTGAACGCAATCCTCCAAATCGCTTTAAAGCAAAACAAAAACCAAAAAAAAAAGTAAAAAAAAAAAAAAGGAATGAGGAAAAAGATGATGCGCTCAAGAAATACCAAAAACGGTCAAAGCGCGCGCTGTTTCTGTGCCAAGATCTCACGCCATCCGTCTCTCTCTCTCTTTATCGCTAAAAGAAGCAAAAACACACGATGGATCATAGCAAAAGAGAAAAAAAAAAAGGAGGGGAGGGGAGGACGGGAAAAGAAAAAAAAAAGGGGAATTTAAAAAGGACAACACGCAAGAGAGAGAGACAGACAGACAGACAGACTGCGTGGAAGAGAGAAATGGGAAGAGGGGAGAGGGAGGAGGGAGAAGGAAAGTGCAGCAGCGGTGGAGGGGGGGGGGAGGGACGGAAGAAGAAAAAAAGAGAAAGAAAAAAAAGAAGTAAGGATTGAAACTGGTACAAGAGCGAGCAAGAGAGAAAAAAAAAGAGAGCCACGCAAAGAGAGAAAAGTCCAGAAAACGTAGAGTTACAGCACAAGAAGGAAAACGAGAAAGAAGGAGAACAAAAAAGGAAGAAAGACGAGGAATCATCAGATGAGAGAGAGAAGTGCAGTGAGAGACGGGAGGAGTGGGTAGATAAATACTTGACTGTTACAGCACACCCATTCATCCTCTTTCTTCTTCCTTTTTTCCTTCTGTCCGGTGCTCGACCTCTTTCGTGTGTGTGTGTGTGTGTGTGTGTGTGTGTGTGTGTGTGTGTGTGTGTGTGTGTGTGACGTTGTTGTTTTGCATTTTTTTGTGTGTGTGTGCTGTAAATGTGGTGGAAGTCATGCGGATCTCGTCTCTTCTCGTTAGACGATGGTGGAAGAGTGTTCGTTGTCGGCGGCGGTGGTCAGCGGAGAAACAGAACGGCGGCGCGGCTGTGAGATGCGGGTCCGCGTGGCTGTGGGCTTCACCACGGGGCCGGCGCCTGTGTCATTCGCTCGGCCCTCGCCCGTCGAATTGCTGTCCGCCCCGCGAAGGATGGAGGAGAAGGAAGCAAAGTCGCGCGGACGGTCCTGCGAGACGCTGAGGCGTTGCTGCCGCTGCTCCTCCAACTCCACCGCGGCGTCCTCGCGGTTCTGCGCGGCCTGCAGGCGCGCCCTCCGCTCCTCGCGGTAGGACAAATAGTCCGTGTACCCTTCCTCGCCGTGTGAGAAGAGCAGCGCGCCAACCTCCTTCTGAAAGGGCACACCGTAGACTGCTTTATCGGCGAGGTCGGGGTTGGCGACCATGGGCAGGCCAAAGGAAACAGCATCCGGGGCAAAGTGGTTGCTCGGCGGGGAGGCGAGGTCCGCAAACTCATCGCCGTCCTCGCCGCTCGCTGTAGACGGCGGCGGCGACTGCTTCGTCCGATACAATTCTTCGCTGAGGATGTCTTCGCAATCGCCAAAGGTCGCGTGCGTGTCCGCTGGGGCGTCCACGAAAATGGCCAGCCTGGGAAGCAGTGGCCGCATCCAGTTGAACGCGCGGAAGCCGTAGTCGCTCGCGATGGCCAAGTACGCTACATCGCGACGGTGCAGAAGGGCGGCGACGGTGCGGCAAAGCTCCGGCACGTTGCTGTCCTTCATGCCAAGCGCCGGGTCGGTGGGCGACACACGCACTCCGACTCGCTCTTCCCCACGACTTTCACGATGGCCTCCAGCACTTCGGTCAGCAGACGGCAGCGTTCTCAACGCTGCCGCCGTACTCGTCCGTGCGGTCATTGCAGCCATCGCGGAGAAACTGGTCGATCAGGTAGCCATTGCCCGCTTGAACCTCCACGCCGTCAAAGCCGGCCGCCATGGCCCTTGCGCGCCGCGCTGGCGTACAACTTCACCAGCCACGCAATCTTTGGCCGTCGCAAGGGCACAACCTGCTGCGGGTACGGCTCCTCCTCCGCGTTCTTCGCGAAGGCGGCGGGGCACACGATGGTGGCCGGTACCGGAAGGGCGCTGGCGCCAATCGTTCACCACCGCCGTCGGCGCGTCGCGTTGTTGTGGTTGTTGTTGCTGTTCGCGCGCTCGCTTCGAGAAGGGGAGCGCGCACCGCCGTCCTTGTCATCCGCGGCGTAGTCGTGTGCCTCGAGGTTGCACGCGGCGACGGCGCGGCCGCCGTGGTGGAGTTGACAGAAGATGAGGCCGCCTTTGTCATGCACCGCGTCGGTCACCTTCTTCCAGCCGTCGACCTGTGCGCGCGTGTAGATGCACGGCCCTGAACGTAGGTGTAATGGCCGGCTGGATGTCCACCGGCTCCGACACAATCAGACCCATCGAGCTCCTGCCCGCGTAAATACTTCACCATCGCGGCTGTTGGCACGTGCTCGACGTCCGCGCTGCCGCGGCGAGATCCATGATCATGCGATTCTTGCAGGCCATCTGATGCAACAGCAGCGGCCGCAGCAGTTTGTTGGCTGGCGTCTGCGAGCCCACGGCTGCCACCGACGGCGCCGCCAACGGAGGCAGCGCCCGCTGCTACGCTCACGCGCGCTGCGGGGGCGCTGACAACGGTGGAAGTGCGCGCAGGCATGCGAGGCCTCACGACTGGACATTACGTTGGTGGATGCCCCGCGGCTGACCGAGGCTCGAACAGCGCTGTGGCGCGGCTCCTCGTCAGCCAGCAACGGTATCAATGTAGCCCTCTGCCCCGCCGGCTTCCAACTTGCTCTCGTTCATTTGGTTAAGCGGAGCGCCGGCCACCACGCGGTCCACGAAGTCAGGGTTCGCCACCGAGCCGTGGCAAATGCCACTGCGTCGGCGGCGCCGCTGCGGATCGCCTCCTCCGCGCTTTCAGGACTGAAGCCGCCTCCCAGCACAAGGGGACCGCGTGGTGGCCGGCGCTCAACTTAACCAAATGAACGAGAGTAAAGTTGGGAGCCGGCGGGGCAAGGGCTACATTGTTACCCGCTTGTTGGCTGACGAGGGGCGCGCCGCGGCGCTGTTCGAGCCTCGATCAGCCGCGGGGCATCCACCAACCCATGTCCAGTCGTGAGCCTCCGCAGCGCCTGCGCTTCACTTCCACCGTTGTCAGCGCCCCCGCAGCGCGTGGGCGGCAGCGGGGCGCTGCCGCAGCAGCCGTCGTGGCGGCCGTAGCCGCAGGCCGCCAGCAGCAAACTTGCGGCCGCTGCTGCTGCATCCGTTGCCTGCAGAAATCGCATGATCATGGGTCTACCGCGGCAGCGCGCGTTACATCAGCGTATAACAGCCGCGATGGTGAAGTATTTACGCAGGCGGAATCGACTCGTCTGATGATGAATCCAGCATTTATTACGCCGCGTCCAGGGGCCGATGCCTCTACGCACGCGCGCAGGTCAGGCTGGAAGCGGACGCAGTTTTTGTCAACTCCGACCGTCGCCGCGTGTAGGCCATAATGGGTAATGCCTCTTTAAAAACGAAGGCAGCAGCGCTTCTTTAACCACAACAACAGCGACGCTACGGCGCCGACAGCAGTGGTGGGTATGTGGCGCCAGCACCTTCAGGCCGACCTGCATCATGCCTTACGGCAATTTTTTAGCGGTTAATGGCCCTGCGGTATGCCGTGGCTGGTGAAGCTACGCCAATGCGGCGCTGCTGGCTTCGGCAGCGTCATCAAGCGTTCGTGGCGCAACAACCACACAGACAGCAACAACCTCGAAAACGCTGCCGCGAAAAGAGATTAATGAAAAACGCGTTAAGCTGCGTATCGCCGACAGACGAAGCACTTTTAGCATGGCGTAGCCAACGTCGCAGACTCACTACACCCTCACACCGCCTCCCTGCCAATCGCAGGCATTCAACTGGCACCGGCTGTGGACACGTAACGCTGCGAAGACATCTGGCGAAAGTATATCAGACAAAGCAGCCGCCGCCGCCGCAAAATCTGGTCAGCGGCGGCGCCAGACTCCCACCGAGCAACCGCCGCCCAGACTCAACCGCGGCTCCGCTGTGCTTCAGAAGGAGATTGGCGCACTATGCCTCACGGCGGCGAAAAGCGCAACGGTCTACCGCGAAAGGGTGATGCAGGCAGTAAGGAGGCAGCTGGCAACGCCTCAATACTCGCAGAACCGTTCTCCTCTCTCCGGCTCGCGGGCCAATAATTCGGCAGGCGGAAGCCGAGTGGCCACAGCCACAGCCGCCGCCGCTCCGCCGCTGCGTAGCTGCACCATTGAGCATGTAACGAAGAGGAGAATAAGATCCGCATGACTCCGCAACAAAACAAAAAGAAATGCAAACAACAACGTCAACACACACACACACACGAAGAGGGAGGAGAGCGCCGAGACAGAAAAGGAAGAAAAGAGGATTAGTGATAGCGGCAACCAAATCCACTCCCAGAATATACTCACCCTCTCTATATATATATACGTCTGATGATTCAACAAACATTTCTTTTTTTTTTCTCTTTCTTGTAACTCTCCGTTTTCTGGACTTTCTCTAACTCACCGTGGCTCTCTTATAGCTGTATCGCTACTTCTTTTTTTTTCTCTTTTTTTTCATCCCTCCCCCCTCCTCCACCGCTGCTGCACGCCCTTCTCCCTCCTCCCTCTCCCTTCCATTTCTCTCTTCCCGCAGTCTGTCTGTCTGTCTGTCTCTCTCCTCTTGCGTGTTGTCACTTTTTTTAAATCCTTTTTTGCTTTCCGTCCTCCCCTCCCTCACTTTCTCTTTTTGTGATCCATCGTGTGTTTCTTTTAAGCGATAAAGAAATGGCATTAACAACGCTATCTGTGGCTGAGCTCACTTTTTTTTTTTTTTTACTTTTTTGGTTTTACGCTTTAAAAACATTCCAGCAGCAAAAAAAAGACATCGTTTCATTTTCTTCGTTTTAACTTATTCGCTCCTTTCATTTGCTCTCTTTCTCTTTTTCTTGCAAAGGTTTTTTTAAAATTTATTTTTCACCGTTCATGCGACCAATTTTGCGTCATTTCCTATTACGCGGAAAAATGAAAAACCAAGAAAAATAACGGACAAAAAATATCAGGTGATCATGTCGTTACAACTTTACGCAAAGGATAACCGCAGTACGCATACCCTTTTTTTATTTTTTTTTTAATTTTAATCTTTTCGTTTTGTTTCAAACTTTCGGGTCCCTGTCTGCCCGCTTTAAAACCGTTCTTCTCACCCTCCTTCTCCTCCCCTTTTTCCTTTCGGCAATTCGATTCTCAACGCATGAGACGCTTTCTCTTCTTTTTGTTTTTCTTTTTGCCGTCATAAATCTCAGTATCACTCTAAACTTCCAAAGACAGTGACACTATCTTCTTCTCTTCTCCCTTTTCTTAGCAGTGACGAGGGCACACTAGAAAGAAGAGAAGGATGATGATACAGCATACACTGCTTGAAACTTTGCCATCTTTTTGTTTGTTTTGTCTAAATGAAGAACAACAACAAAAAACAAAACAAAAAAACGGCAAAAAAGATGTGAATACGTTGAATAGAGAAGAGAAGTAGCAGACGCTCTAACACGCCACCGCGAGTGAAGAATAATAGAATAGATGAACGGCCAAAAAAAAGGGAGGGAGAGGAGAGGGGAGAGGCGTGTTGAAAGCGAGCTCCTGAGCGTGTCAACCCCGCTCCCTCTCCATGTTTGCTTTCTAATTGTTTTCTTTTTCTTTATAATGCTTTCCGTCTGCGAAACGGAGCGCACTGTCTACGCTCATTGACATTTAGTGCTTCTTTTCTTAAGTAACAACACCAAAAGAATTAATTCCCAATTCTTTCATCTACTTCAGCTTTTGCTACTATGCTATCGCGTGGCTTGTTAAAAAACAAAAAACAAAGCAAAACCAAACAGCTGCAATACAACCGCAAAAAGAAAAAGGAAAAAGAAAAAGAGAAAGAATAACATGTCAACTAGGAAAAAGTTTGCCGCACGCAGACACCTGCCTCCCCTTTGCATGTGGAGAAGGGCATGGATGCTGGTCTCATGTTGGAGGCGGAAATTCCCGCCGCTCCGGCCGCTACTCTTTGGCCGTGGATATTTTTTTCCAGCGCTTGGATGCAGCAGAAAAGGGGAAGGGAGAAAGACGGGGAAAATAATGCCTTATCGACATTCCTCCTCTGCACGCGCGCACCGCGGCGACCGGTCCTCACGCGCTCGGCGCGACCACGGCCGCCTTCGCAGCGCTCCGGGGTGAACATTGAAGCAGTAGCCCCGTCCGCTCCCTCGGGGAGTCTATGACCAGAAGCGACGGCGGAAAAAGAGACCAGCATCCAGCGCCAGCGGCGTCGGGGCAAGAGCCGCTGTCTCGAGTACCCTGCATCCCCGCCTGCGGCATGCGAGCCGCGAGCCCGGTGGTGCCGGCGCATCTGCGCGAGACCGAGTTTTCAGTCTCGCTGCGTCCGCTTTCCTTCTTGCTCCGCCGCCGATGCTGCGGCGAACTCGGCGAACCGGTGAGTGCCAACCACATCGCCGCAAGGAAGGAAAGTGGACATACCGCAGCGTAAGGCCAGCGCAGAGCGAATGGTTGGATTGACCCCACGCGCGACACTCCGCCTTCCTATCGGACGGACACCGCTGCTGCGGCGTTGCCGCCAGACGCAGCCTCGATCGGCCTCCCTTCTCTGCTGGCTCCCACCGCCAGCAGCAGCAATAGCGCCGACCTTGCTCGGCACTCACGCTGACGCCACGCGCTGAAAGCCCGCCGCGCCGCTGGCTTCTCTGCCCACCGGCCACCAAGCGCCCACCAGCTCTGCCAACCGTTCCCGCCGTCTGCGTAGCGCCGCCGCTTCCTGTATGTGAAGCTGCGGGCGTGGCGCAAACGCCTGTCTCATTCCTTTCGCTGTCGTTAAGGCGGGTCTTTCTTCGGGTAGAGTCGCCACTGCAGGCTCTCAGGCTGCGTTCCCGCCGGAAGGAACTCACTGCGGGTCAAATCGCAGGTGGTAACGGCGGTAGAGGTACTGGCTCATCGTCTGGTCGCACCGGTGCGCAGGCTGGCAGCACTAACGCTGACCCGGCGGCAGCTCCCTACGGAAGTGACGCGAGAGGCGACGCGCGTCGCCATCGACTCCGCCTGGCCCGAAGATTTGGCGATCTCCGGCGATGTTGGTCAGGTCTGGCGTGGCGCGCGAAATCGGCAATGTCAGGGTTGCCGTGCGCGAGTCGAAACCGATCCTTGGACATCGACGGCGCAACGCTGTTACCACCACGACTGAAGGAAGAAGCTGCTGGCAGTGGCTAAGCCCAGCAGAACAAGAGCTGCGATTTATTCACGACGCTGCTGCGTCCGATGGCCTCACCGCCGGAGCGCCGCCTCCCCGCCGGGGCGACGGTGGCAGTGGCCGCCGACGCGCTGCCGAGGCGTGCGCCCTCGAGTAACCGCAGGCCGTTAAATCGCTGAACTGTATTCCTCGCCGCTCTGTGCTGTGCGAGCACTCAACTTCTTTAGAAGCTCTCTCACCAAAGTTCCTTTCCGTCGGTGGAGCAAGCAGCGCCTTTTTGGGGCTATGGGTGGCGGAGATCGGCGCTTCCCGCCTTGAGAGGCTGTAACAGCGTAATAGCCGGCGGCGATGCTTTCGTGCGCGAAGAGGAGGAAGAGAACTCTCCGTGCAGGCGCCGCGCGGGATGTGCATGTATCTGTTTTTTCTCTCTGCAAAAAGTGCGGCCTACGCTCTTCTCACGTTATCCCTTTTCAGCGTCATTATTTTTTTACAGAATGTGTAAGCGCAAAAGTGAGGAAGAAGAAGTAAAACAATGCCAGTCTCTCGCGAAAACTGCACTATCTTTTTCTCCGCAGTACACAGTAATATATGGCTTCAGGCACGAGACACAAAGGAAAAACAGAAACAAAAAAGAAAGTAAATTTAAGCCGGAAAAACCAGCCACTTTACCAGAACTACCTTTTTCCTGCAACAACAAAAAAGGCAAAAATTAAGCGGCCTAAACGTGTCTCTACTAATAACCTAAGCACTATATTATCAAAATGCTTTCTCTTTTCAGCAAATACTAATTCATCCTTGGTGTGTTGCTGTTTTTTTTGTTTCACCTTGCTGATTGAAACATTTTTTTTTTGGGTCGTTGTTTCTTTTTTTGCATTTGACGCCGTTCACTGGAAACCGCAGCCATTATACGCCCACGTTGCAAAACCGAAAAAAGGCAATGGCTGCAACATCGTTGCTGCGTACCACGGCTGGATGGCCAGCCGCATCATCGCTGTTGCCCTTTGCATCTTATGGTTTTGACACGCTCTTGTTCATCATGCGATAAAGAGTGTGGTCGCACCACGGCCCGTTCTATGCGCTGCGGGCGTGCTCGCGCAACATGCGAAGCTGGCGTATAAAGAAGCGGTCGCTACGGGCGGCCTGGAGGGCGGCAACTGCTCGCAGCTAAGCTCGCCGTCGATACCGCGGCGAACTATTTTGAGGACGGCTCTGCTTTGCACTGGATGGGCCTGACCTCACCGTCTACGAGCGGCTCCCGGCTACGACGAATCAGCGCTACCGCGAAGAAGAAACGCCAAGCAAAGGACGCGGGGATGGCGGCAGAGAGCAGCGTGGCAGGCACTGTCATCCTGAACATCGGCAAATCTGGGTCAAACTCATCAAGAACAACGCGAAGGAAAAGCAAGACGAACAACCTTCGCGGCGCACGTCTCTTAATCCGCAGTAGACAACAGCCGTGGTCGGCGCTCGCAATGTTTGGAGATTTCGTGGCAACTTCAGAGCACGTCCTCTTCCCTTCGGCTTGCCGAAACCCAGCCATCGAGCACAGCCTCGGCGGCGCAGGCTGGCAGGCCCGCTCCGCAGGCAACGCCAACCCGCCCCGGCCTTCAGCGGCGCCTCGAAACCACGCGAGCTCCCCCCGCGCGACACATCCTCTCGAAGCGCGGGATGAAGCGCGTGAGACCTGCAATCGACCAATCAAGTTCTGTGACGCAACCGCAGACCGCTGAACAACGTCCTGCGAGGCCTCAAGGCGAGCGCTGCGCAGTACTAGAAAACGCTGCCAGATTGCGCCAACACTCTCATCGCCCGCTCTTTTCCAGAACATGCAGAGAACTGGCCAAGGCCATCGCAAACAGATCCAGAAGAAGCGAGAGAAACTCCGCCGCAGAATTCCCGCGCGAGCAGGCAAAATTCACCTCGCATTGGCGCAATGACAATAAGCATCCTGGATCAGCGATGTCTCGGAGCCGACGACGTCAGCCAACGGCGAAATTCGGCACTTCAACCTCAATCTACGAGGATGACGAAGCTTCACGCTTTTACTCGCCTCGCCTCGCCTACCGCGACATCCGCATTCCGCACGTCGTGTGGCTCCTGAAACGCGAACTGGGCACCCGTCACGCGTGCAGCTGGTCCACCGCCGACAATCCAAAGTTGCCAGTACCGTTCTGCGTGTCAATGTGCGTCGGCGGTGGCTCCGCCTGTGCACCTCTCTTCGGACCTCCGGTGGGTCGCGAATTTGCTTTCAAGCTCTATTTCCTTTCTGATATGGTGTGCCCTACATGGACGACTCGCTGCTTAGCTTCGGGCCGCCCCAGAAGGTCAAAGCAGCCCAAAGACCACCTCTGGTAAATGCGGCGGCGTCGTGGCATCGAATCTCACTGCGCCCTGCTGGCAAAGCAGTGACTATTCCCAGACAGCGACGGTAAGACAAGTCCGCCGTCGTCGACACGGGAGAAATCGCAGGCCGCTATACGCTGACGCCGCAGCAGCCCCAACGGTCGCTCTCCTCGCCACTTCCTCTTTGTCTGCCTCCGCCTCGCGCGCCTGCTTTGGCGGGCATCGAGCAGCGTGGCGGACAGGTGCCTGTCGATAATGAGCGAGCTCCGCGCCGCGCGGCGCGGCACACGGCTACGGCTGGCTCTAGCGCAGGCTACCCGTCAACCGCCAACATTACCACTCGTGCATCTGAACGGCACGCTATCATGCAAGCGAACGCTCGTCAGCAAAGGCGCCGACATGCCGGAGCGCGATACCGTAAGCGAGCAAACTCAGACCCTCTGGCACTCCTCTCTTTCTCCCTGCACATACACACACACACATACACATATCTGGTGTAAGAAAAAAAAAAGGAGTGAATCATGTGCAATGTACTCTTCATCGCATTCTTATCTTCTTCTTACCTTTTTTTTTTCACTTTCCCTTTTTCTTTTTCTATATCGTTAATTGCCTTCGGTCTTCCCGCTTTGTATACCTTGTCACTGGATTCGTCTTGCTGCATTCTGTAGATTCACCTCAAAAAGAACAACAACAAAAAAAAGATGAAGAACACACACACACACACACACACACCGTCAGCATGCATAACAGCAATAAACAGCAGCAGAAGAAAAGCGGTAAGGAAGTCGAAGTTGCATGAGAGAAGAGAGACTAAACGAAAGGGCGGCCTTGCTCGACAATTCACCTGTTCAAACAGGAGATAAAAGCATATCTGCCTTCCTGGCAGGCACGTGGCGGCGGAGCAGCGGGCCGCTTTTCTGTTGGTTTCCTTCGTGTGTGTGTGTGTGTGTGAGCGCAATGCACCCTGCAAGAGCTTAGACTCATCGCCTCTATTCTTTTTTTTTCCTTTCCTTTTCTCTCTTCCGCGAGGAACAACAGTAATCGCGCGGCATTTACAACGACGATGATAACAACGAAGAAACAGATCAACTTGTTCCTTTTCTTTCTCTTCTTTTTTTTATGTCTGCAACAGTGTCCACTCCTTACTGACTTTTCTTCTTCGCAGGCCTTTCTTTTTCCAGCGTGCTCCCATTCGCCCTTCCTTCTCCGTCGGGGAAGGAAAGGCACCCCCACACAGATCGGGACACAAAAGAGAACCAGACAAAGTTAACAAACAAGAAGAAAAAGAACCCCACACAAGCTCACACACACACACACACACTCGCACAAAACAAACGGTTTCATTCGTTTTGTGGTCGTTTTTTTTTTTTTTTTCTCATTCTCATTCATCTTTTTGTTTCTCTTTGTTCTGACAGGTTGACGAAAACCGGAAGAACGTGTCTCTTCCTCCCTCCTTATACCTTCCCCTCTCTTCTTTTTTGTCTTGTCTGTACTTTGAAACTGCGATCTTTGCGTCGCCTTTGCTGTTCGTTTTTTTTTTTTTGTCTTTTTTTTTGTTGCATTTGCATTTTGCTCACGCTTTACCTTTTTCTTGCATCGTACCGGAAAAAAAACTATCTTTTTTTTTTTGTCTTGTTTCTTCATTTGCTTCCGGGAAAAAGCGACATAAAATAGTAAAAAGGAAACAGAATTGCTTAGTTTTCGCTTCTCGCCTTTTTACTTTTTAGTCTCTTTCTTTTTCTTTATCGTTAAAAAAGCAAAAAAACGACAGGGCCCGATAGACGCACGGTGCAGAACACGGAGGAAAGAGAGAGTACAAGAGAGTGAACAGGGAGTGAGAAGGGACACATGTCGCTTTTTTCTTTACGTTGAGCCCTTCTTTGTGGTGCGCTGGGCGGTGCTACTTTCTGTTTGTTCCTCTTCTTCTTTGTTTTTCGGAGAATAGAGAAGATTACGTCGAAAGTGGTCCGCAAGAAGGCGTTGAAGCACGCTGAGTTCGACGCCGTTGCCAAGCGCCGCCGCTGAGATTCCGACTACCAAAACCGAAACACTGTGCAAGCTGGTGCGCTTCGACAACGACATTGTCGGCGAGGCCATCCAGTGCCGAGCCGTGTTTTATGGGACGACCATTTTCTTTTACGTGGTGGACGACCTCACCACACTGCCGGACCACACGCAGGAAGTCCGCGAGAGCATTTGCTGGGCAAGGTGAATCTGTCCTGCGTGGACGTCGATGCCCGCCGCATTTCAAAGTACCACCGTCACGTGAACGCGCAGCAGCGGCACGCGCCGGTAAAAGGGAAGTGCACCATCCTGACAGCACGCGCGGGGATGTCACTCTTTGTGACGGACCCGACGATTCAACTTAAAGAGCGCTTTGCTACCGCGAAGGAAGAACGTCGACTGCTTCTTAGGCAGATGAGGAAACGGGCTTATGCGGCAGCGCGCGGGGGAGACCCGGAGGTGCTCGCGCGTGAACCCCTTAACATTGAAACAATGTATACGTTAATGGACGAGAAGAAGGCGCGGAACGGCGGCCGAGCCTCCGCCTCGGCGAAGTCCGGGATGGGAAGTGACGCTGCCAAAGGCGCCGAGACGCCGCTTTGCCTGAGGGAGACAAAAGCGAACATTGCCGCGAGCGATGTCACGCGGGAGAACAACGATGTGGCGTCGGCCTCCCTTCAGACGGGCTGGGGCATGTTCTTTGGTCGCCTCCTGCCCATTGGCCACAAGAGCATCGCAGACGGCGTCCGCCCGAGGTTGCGCGCTTGGCGGGAGAGCTGGACGCCGAAAGCCCTCGGTTTCCGCGAACTCCGACGTTGACGGCGGTGCGAACCAAAGACAAAGAAAGCTTCCAGCGCGGGCGGGTTTAAGGCAAAACTGCTGTCGTGGGCGTTTTACCTCGCTGGACTGGACGACGGCAACGGCGGCAGAAAGAGCGGCGACCGATCTTCCTCGCGGAAAAGCAAGCGACGGAGCACAGGAAGGGGCGCGAACTTCGACCAAAGTAAAGACGACAAAAGTGCAGCAGCCACACTCGCGGCTCTGGAGAAGTCCTTGTACACGTGGGGTGCTATTGCCATCAAATTCCCCACGCGACGAGAGAACGAGCGGTGGCTGAACCTTTTGCAAAGTACGGAGCAGACAACGCAGTGGCGGGGACTACATTGCCCACCTGCCGGAGCACGATGTACTGAATCTGATCCTCGCCCGCCTTTTCTTTGAGAGCACGCGGACCTCTGGCCTGCACGACTTGCTCGTGAAGAAGATCGGCAAGAACCTCGCCAAGACCGCCAAAGGCCTCCCGCAGAATTTGAAAGGCAACATCTACCTGGAGAACCTGGTGGTCGGCGGCGAGGTGCCGTTGGTCAGCAAAATTAGTGACCCCGTCCAGCACCCGAACGGCGAGCTGGACGTCGACTTTGACATCCTGTACCGCGGCGGTCTTGGCATGTCTATTCGCTTTGCCATTACCTACCGCGACATTCGCGTGCCGGACATCATCTTTCACATCAAGGTGCTGGAGCTCGCGTGTCGCATGCGCTTTAACGTGGGCCCTCCGCCCACGGAGAAGTTTTGCTCGGCACGCCGCGGCAACCATCGCTGCGACTCGAGTTCACGCAGGAGGTGGCCTCCCACGAGGGCTTCTTTAACGCCGTCGTGAACATGTTTGCCGGACATGAGCAAAGTCATGACGAATGTTGTAAAGGCACTGCTGTTCGACGACATGATGCTGCCCAAGTTCGACGACTTCCCATGGCCCGTCTTTGACCCGCTGCCCTCCAACGTGGAGGACAAGGCCGCCGACGAGGATGCCAAGTCCGACTCGGACGCCGGCAGCTCCTTGGGGACGTTAGGCACGAAGTCGCCGACGAAGACAAGCGCCAACGAGGAGAAGGTGTCGGAGACCAAGGAAGAGGCGAAGGCACGCAAGAAGGCGGAGAAGGAGGGTGAAAAGATCGCCAAGCAGACGGCAAAGCTGGAGAAGGCTCGCGCGAGCGAAAGAGAAAAAGCCAGAAAGAGAGGCGAACCGGTGATGAACCGCGAGGAAGAGGAGGAGCGTCAGGAAGCTGCCGCAGCGGCCTTCGACGCCCTCACGCCGTCCCGGACGCCACGCAGCGGCCGCTGTCTGTCCACGCCGTACGCCCGCCAAAAAAGCAAACGCGACCCTTCTTCCAACCCCTACCACCCTTCCTCTTCCCGATGCAGCCACCAGTAGTGGACACGTGCACAGCAGCGACCCGCGGCCGGCCATCCGAGACATTGACAGCGACGCGACGCAGCTGCAGCGCCCGCAGAGCCTCGGCGCGTTGGACGAGCAGAGTCCCGAGCCAGCCGACCCGTGGGGCCGCCTGCCGTCGGTGCTGACGACGGCCACGCCGAGCTGGATCATTGTCGGTGCTGCGGATCTTGTGTCCAATGGTGCTGCTGTGAAGCCGGCGGGACGCGCCGGGAAGAACAATGGTACAGCTGACTGCACAAACACCGCGAGTGCGGCAGCGGAGCAGGGTCGCGACAGAGCAACTACCCGCGGCGTGAATGGCGAGGAGGAGAGTCGTCCTAAGGATTCTAACCATAAAAGTCCGACGAAGCACGAACACGGCAGCGCCCGCGAAGGCGACAAAAGCCAACCCGTTCACGGCGACGTCGACGACGAACAACAAGACCGCAAACGGAGGCGGCGAGTCAGCTGTGCTGACAGCAGACTTGCTACGCAAGGAGCGCGGCGCAACCGGCCCCGCAGACGACGGCGGCAAGGCACCATCGGGCGCCAGCGGTCGGCTACCAGCGCGGCGACCGATGGTCAGCTTGGACACACTCTCCGTGTCCACCACTGCCAGCGAGCGCGCGCGGTGCGGACGCGGCAGCACGACGCGGAGGTCACCAAGCACTTCCACGACACGCCCTTGGAATTCTTCAAGTCCGGCGCCGGCGAGGTGCGGCGGGGCAGCAAAGAAGTTTTTATCAGCCGCGGCGCGTCTGCCGTTGCTACCCCGAAGTCCACCTCCCGACGCACAAGCGGAACAAAGACACTGCTGCAGTCGCAGTCAGCCACACGCTCCGGCCGCGCGCGCAACGACGGCCATGACGTCGGCAAGGAAGAGTCCGCCGCCAGGACGTCGGTAGGAAATGGGAAGGACACGAAGGCGCGTGTGAGTCGCGAACCGGGGCAACCGTCAGCCTCGCCAACGGACCTTGTGACCGTCACGGACCGTTTTAGCGTCCCTCCGGCAGCTTTGCAAGCACCACCCGCTCTTTGAAGTTGCCAGTCCGTCGAGGCTGAGCAGCTCCTGAACGTGTCGTGTGTGTAAGAGAAAGAGAGCAGATAAGAAAGAAAGAGGGAGAGATCCTCACCAAAGAAGCGGTGGGGGGAAAAGCGCGGCAAACGCGCGTGAAGAGAGAGAGAAACTACTCCTCTTTTCTTTTTTCCTCTCTCTCTTTGTCGCTCTCCAGTTGACATTGTCTGCGGTTTCTCTTTTCCACCATTTTTTTTTCTTTTCCTAGTGCTCTCCTTATTTTTTAGATGATGTAATTACTTCTTCCTTCTTTTTTTTTTTTTTTTTTTGGCCCGCTGTTGTTCACTTTTTTTCTAACGTTCACATAATCAATCAAACCTCTCATAAAAAAAAAAAAAAAGGATGACATTGGGTGGAACCCGTTTTTATCTCTGCGTCCGCAAAAAGAAGAATAATAGTATACAAAGAAAGGGTTGACGATACTTGTGTTCGCAGGCACTTTGCACCAACATCCAACGTGGTGAGGGATGCCAGTTGCGTGTTGTGTGTGTGTGTGTGTGTGTGTGTGTGGAAGCGCTGCCTAGAGAAAGAGAAGCAATTGAAGAAGAGAACTCTACGAGATCTTTCTTCTCCTTTTTCACATGCTGAACCAATCCCTTCCCCCCTTTTCCCCAGTTTCCGTTGTCCTTGCAGTGGAGAATCACACAAACATACGCAGAAACACAGCCGACACACGTTTACAACCCCCGAGAGATCTCCATTTCTTTTTTTTTTTTCCTTTTTTTTTCTTTTCTTTCTTTCTTCCTCATTTGTCTGTAATTGCTACAACCGCAACGACAGCAGCGGTCGCAACGCTTGACGATGAGCCAAGAGCAGCGGCTCCTGATGGCCATTCTCGATGAGGTGCGGACGCTCCGCCAGTCCGTGGAACAGCAGACGATCCTCTCCCGCCCACGTCTCGCGCTCGCAGGAATACGGTCTCCTCTACGAGCGTTTTAAACATCTCCTGCCGCTGACCAACGGCTTGGGCGGCGCACCGACATCGCCAATCTGTGGGTGACAATCCGCGGGACGGAGGGCGCGAGAGCACATGAGCTCTGACCAGCTTGGGCTGTTGCTCTGTCGCGATGAACGGCTCAGCTACGCTCTTCGCCAGGAGCAGGTGGACGTTCCAGCCGGCTTCGTGGAGGAGGTGCTCGCGACTCCGCGGCTGGAGCAGTGCAGTGTGCGCGGCATGCGCTGTCCAACGTCTTTTTCGGCTCTGCGGACGTGCCCTCCCCTTTTCCGATGCTACAGACACTCGACCTGCGCGAGACCGTCGTCGCGGATGCCGACCTCCTCTTTCTCGCCGCGCTGTGCCCGCGCCTGCAATCCGTTGACGTCAGCAGCCGCCCGAACGTCACATATGATGGTATCGCCGAGGCGCGCCTGCAGCGACCCCTCCCTCGCCGTGATTCCCGCCACGAAGGAGGCAAAACAGATTGAGGACGTTCAGTGCGCAGTCGATAAGAGACTGCTCGACTTCGAGTCTCCCGAGAGCGACGAGGAGTACGAGCGTCTGAGGCAACGCTCGACGACACTTCATGAGCTTCGAGCACGAAACGGTCCCTGGACAAGCAGCTGCTGGCCTTGTGGATGGAACTTGAGGCAGGAGCGGTTGGCGGCGTCAACTCCGTCCCGCACAGCTCACCCTCCTCCTCTCGCGGCAGACGAGCGTGGAGGAGAGCTGTGTGCAGGCCGTGCCGAGCATTTTACATCTCAAAGCCGCAGCGGGAAAGCGGTGACAACTGTGCCCGCGGGTGAAATGTCCGGTTTTGTGTCGCAGCTGTTGTCGCGTCTACCGAAGCTCGTGTCGCTATCGGTGTGGGACTGTCAGAAGTGGCCCTTGGATTGGTTGGCAATGCGCGAGATCGAGGCTCCTTTCCGCGCTCTCCGGTACGCGAACATCCGCCACACGCCGTACTCGGTGGCGGATCTCATCGACTGCACTCATCGCGTGTCGTCGTTTGTGAAGGGCGGATTGAAGGTGGAGGAAAATCGCTTGCCATTTTCACGACAGCGAGCGCAGTCAGCAGTGAGTGCTTCGACAAAATGGGTTTCCAGTAACCGTCATAGTGTCTTTGCCTGCCTCCCTTACTCTTTCTCTCTTCTTCTTTTGCCTCCTTTTTTTTTTGTTGGCCATGCGCTTGCAGACAAAAGCACGCATTCCTTCTTTTTTTCCCCTTCTCTCCTAATTCAAATGAGCACACACACACACACACAAGTCGGAGGATGTTGAGAAGAGCGTTAGCGCAGCACGAGCGTCGTTGACGAACACGACCGGTCTCTGTTCACTGCACTGCACCAGGATCCCTGGAAAAAGGGATTGAGCGGCAAGCGTGTCGTGTGACCAGGTCGTTCTTTTTTCTTTCGCTTAAAAACTTTTTTTTTTGCGGCTACACGGAGAAGAACATCACACTATCATTTTTTTTTTCTTCTCTATTCCCGCATGTGTTTCGCTTGTTTACTCGTTTATTATTAGTTTCCTGAGCGCGCGCGTCTCTTTTCTTTTTTCTCAGCTTTGACAGATGCAGAGCTTTTTCTCTTTCCTCACCGCTCTCATCTCTCTCTCATCTCTTACTCTCTCACTTTTTCTTTGCTTTTTTGTTTTCAGCAAGCGGCCGCCCCGCTGCCGTCCACCTGAGGTATTATACATACACACACACACACATGGATCTGTCTCTTTCTCTATTTATGTGTTTACAACATATCGATTTGAGAGCACACAAACACTTTTTGCTTTCCGACGTGTCTGTTGCGAAGGTGGTGAAGAAGTTCTCTCCTTTCATCTTTCCTTCTTTCCCCCGCCTCACTTTTCTTCATTCCCCTTTCTTTTAAAAAAAAAAAGGTACAGTGGAGCGAAACGTACTTTAGGCTGCGCGGCAGTGCATGAAGCAAAGAGGGATTGATTGATGAAAGAGAGGGAGAGAGAAAGAAAGCAGCATCAGCCAGCAATTTATGTTTTTTTTTTTGTTACAGATATCTTCTTTTTTTTTCTTTACGTTACCGCCGCATTCGTCCCATCCACCGGTGAGAATCCGTTTCTTTGTTTTTTTAATGATTTGCTTTCTTTTCTGACCTTTTCTTCCTCCCCACGGTTACTTGTTTTTATCATTTCACACCAAGCATTTTGCTTTATAATAAAATGCTCTCGTTGCGCACCACTTTTTTTTTTTTACGTGGTGCGCAGCGAGAGTTCTTCTTCCCATCGAAACAACAACAACAACAACGAGTGAGAGCAAGGTACACTCACGCACAAGAAAAGCGAAAACTGTTTTGCGTACAACAGCAGAGGGGGGCAAGAAGGGAAAAAGGGAAGAATACTGGGACAGCGTACGTGTCGTACTTTTTCTTCTCTTTTTTTTTTTCCCTCTCTTCTTTCCTTTGATACGCTGCGATTTGAAACGGTGCGCCTCTCACGAGATTCAGTGAATTGGGGAAAGATCCCGCGGAAGGGAAAAGAGAAGGAGCGGCGCCGAAGGAATACCTCTCTTTTTTTTAAATATATATATATTTTTTTTTGTGTGCGGAACTGGATAAAGGAAAAAAGAAAAACAACAGCAACACATAACAAAAAGGAAGGATACACTGAACGCTTCGAGCACTAAGGTTCATTTGACTTGTCTTTTCTCTCTCTTTTTTCTGCTCGTCGCTTCTTTTTTGTTGTGCAGGGCTTTTGCGCTGGGGAGAACCTGTGTATTTTCAGCTTTGCTAAAGCGAAGACGAATTGTGAAGGAAAAGAGGGTGCGGAAGAAATATCAGCGACATCGAAAAGAACGAAACAGCAGCAACGAAAAGGAGATGAACGCTGATCCTCCGAGAGCCGAACCAAAGCGGAAACTGACATCCAAAAACCTTTTTGACGATGTATTTGCCGCGATCCCGGCCACGCGCTTTTTGAATTATGGTCCCCAGTCCCTTGTGGAGGAGCTCGCGATGGAGGCGGAGACCGGCCCCGACTACGGCAACCACATCGTCGGTGCCCCCACCAGCGCCGACGAAGCGGACGACGAGCTGATGTTGGTGATGGCGAGACAAGCGTGCAGGGCAAAGGCTCGTCGGCGTCTATTGTGTCCGACGCGCATGCCATGCCGTGGACTACGGTGGGTGCACGCGGCCTCGGCCTCGGCAACGGCGGCGGGAAGCCTCGCAGTGCGGCGATAGGCAGCGGCATGCGGCTTGAGATCGACGCGGAGGACGCGGCCTTCAAAGAGGCCACAAAACACGCAGCGCTGCTCTCTGAGTTTCAGAAAGCGGAAGCCCAGCAGGACGCGGAGCGGGCGGAGAGGCATCGCCAGCGACTCGCGGAGCAGGTGGCGGCCATCACCGGCGATGACGAGCGAAAGGCACCGCAGCTGCCGCTGCTACCCGTCCAGCCAGGCGACCGTCGCGGCCGGACAGATGGCAGCCATCCTAGCGTCGGGGGCCATCTGAACCGCAGCGGACGCGACGACGGCAGAGGCCATCGCGGCCACGACGATCTCACCAGCCAAAGGCTGAATCACGCCCATCACGACAGAGCAAACGGCGGCGGCGGCGGCGTCACCGCGGAGAACGCGAACGAGGAAGGGCGCGACGGACCACGCCGACGGCACCCAGACGCTGCAGCCACCGCCACAACCGCAGTCGCCGCAGCAGCCGCAGTCGAGCACGCTGGCCACGCTGCGTCGGCAGATGTCGGCTGGAGGAGCAGCTCGCGCTCATGCCTCCGGGCCTCAGCCGCCTGTACACTGGACGTTGTGTCATGTTGCGCACCAGCCGCGGCTACGGCTTCATCTCCCCCGACCTGGGCGGCCCTGACATCTACTTCATCCGCGACAGCGCATCGGTCCTCACCTTCACGCGCCTCGCGCTGCAAACGTTCTATGCCGCGCGGGGATGGAGGTACCGCCGTCGACGGAGCTGCCTGCCGAGCGATGGGATGCACCAGAGCTTACCGGCGACGCGGCGGTGCGTGCGCCGCTGGTGGTGTCTAGTCTCGCCGACCTGAGCCCGCGGCAACCTTCCATCACAGCAGCTGCTGCTTCGCCAAAAGCAGCGGAGAAGACGAGCGCAGCCGCGACGGAGGGGGACAGCGATTGCGTGAAGAAGGAGAAGGAGGACGACGAGCCGCTACCGGGCGAGGGGGCTCTGCCGCGGGACGCGCCGTGCCCTCCACCACCACCACCACCACCATCCCAACGCCCCCCCGCCAGCTGCCGCCGCCGTCGCCGCGGTGTCGCACTCGGTCAACCGGATGACCTCGCGACCTCCGCTCCCGGTCTGATTGGCAGTTTTGTGTTCGACGGCAACCCGATCCCTCCCATCACCGCTGCCGAGCGGGAAGGGGCGGCGAAGGCGGCAGCGTTGCTGACGAACGAGACGGCGCAGCTGCTTCAATGGGCGATGGACAACACCCTCGGCAACCACAGCAACCACGACGCGAGCGATGCCCTGGAGCACGGCGGCGGCCTCCTCGGCAATCTGCACGACGTCAGCGGCAACGATGATGGCGGCAACGGCGGCGACCCCGGCGGCGTGGTCGTCACCAACCGCGACGCGTTGACCTTTACGGTGCAGCGAAACCGTGCAACCGGCGCCAGCAGCCGTCTGCTGCGTGCCGAGTTCATCCGCGGGCTGCCGGACGCCTACTACTCGTTGCCGCTCGAGCAATCGGTTCAGCCCGCTCTTCCCTGGAGCCGTCGGTGTCAAGTCCCAGGACAGCAACGGCGACGAAGCCGCCAGCTCGTCCATCGGCGGCGGCACTGAGCAGCGGAACGAGGAGGAGAGGGTCGTCGGGATGGGCTCCGGTGGCACCGGCCAGGCAGCCAACACAGGCCCCATCCTCACCCGCTACACCGGCAGCGTGCGTGCCTACAATGTGGAGGACCGGCGCGGCTACATTCGCTGCGATGAACCAGGCGCACGTCAGGATGTTTGCTTCTATGCAAGTGCTTTCCTCTGGGACCCGACGCTGCCGCCGGCGCAGCACGTCATCACGGAGCGTCTGCGCGTCGTGTACAGCGTCGCCGGCGTCGATCGCAACGGCAAGTACCTCGCAACGTTAATGACCTCCTTGAAGGACGGCAAACCCTTTTCGAAGGATAACTTCACCTTTGTAGAGGACGAGCGGGAGGGGCGGGGCGGCGGCCGCCGCGGGGGCATCGGTAGCATGCGCGACGAGCTTGGGGCGCTGGGGCCGTCTGGCGCCGGCATCGCGGGCGACAGCAACTTTAAACGGTCGCGTGCCGACGAGGAGGAACAGATGCTCCTGTTCGAGGAGGATGACTATGCCATGCTGTAGACGCGAGCAAAACTGGATGAAGAGAAAGCATTCACACACACACAAAAAAAAGAGTCAACTATTGCACAGATAAGGGACAATCTTCCCCCCCCCCCCAAAAAAAAAAAAGAAAAAAGGTATGACAAACACTGAAGATCACCGGAAAACTGTCCTACACCTGTTCATGCCGGTGGGGAAGGAGTTTCTGAAATGGGAGAAAGAGAAGAAAAGAGAAACAGGACAACATGGGCAATAAGAGCAGGAACTCTCTTTGATGCACGGAGAGAGCTTAGACCGATCGGGTTTTCCTCTTGCGTTGCAGCATAGTTTGCCAAATCGCTCTCCCTCCTTCCCGTTTCTGCAGTACTACCCAGCTATAGGTGTTTTAGGTCGAAGAGGAATCTTTTTTTTTCTTGTTTTGTTTGTTTTCACCTCTTTTTTTTTTCTTTTCGTTGCCGTCGTTTTCCACGATTAAACCCCCCTCACATACTCTATATCTTTGTTGCTTTCGTTTGCCGATTCCGACTTTCCTCCTCCTTTCCCTCTCTCTCTCCATTTTCTTTTTCTTCTTTTCCGAGCGTCAGCGCTCCTTTTCGTATGAGCCGCAGCGATTTCCTTCCGATTCTCTGACGCCCCTCCGCCTTAAAGACTGCATTGACAGCTGCTTTTTTTTAATTCTGCTACTCTATTTTCTTTTACCTCTTTTTCAAGTTTTTTTTTTTTTTTTTGTTGTCATCTCTCGAGGAGAGAGAGAGAAGATTAGTACCCGCCACTTTTCCTTCCTCTACTTTACCATGTGCGAACGAACCATTTGGTGCGCGTCGCGTCGTCTGACTCCTCGCCCACCCAGTCCACCACGCAGTGTCAGGGGACCTCGACGCGTGTCCTTTTCGCTTTTTCTTCACTTCAACGCCGCCGGTAATTCTCTTGAAGAAAGCCGCAGCCTTTTTTAAATGGCACACCGGAGAGTCTGCGTCACATGGGCTCAGCACTCAGCTACTGTGGTGGCTTCCTTACGATGGGTGTAGAGACCGGTCTTGAGGATGGCGAGAAGGAACAGGCGCACAGGAACGCCGCGATTGTGACGCACCTGGCGACCGCAATAGTGCTGCTCGAGGTTGGGCACGCCGGCCACCTCGGCTACCTTGCCCGTCAACGGGCGGTGCACGCGCGTCAGCATCAGGCCAACAAGGAGGCAACCACGGGTGGCTCACCGACGAAGACAGCTGCGAGTTGGCTATGGACGCGCGCCAGCAGCTCTCCCAGACAGCCCGACCACCCGTACAGAGGTCAGAGATGCGTCGCCGGGGACTGGCCGCCCTCAATCTCGCGCGGACGTCGCTTGACGAACTACTGGCAACTCGTGGAGACCGCTGTCGGTAGTGGCTGTCGCAAGCTTCCATCGCCCCCGGTGCCGGTCGCGAATCTGCTCTCTCGCTCCACAAAACTGGGTCCCGACGCCGCCTCGGCTTCGGTCTCTACGGGCGGCACCACAGACACGCCGAGTGGCACCCACGCGTCCCGCGAAAGCGAGAGTTCGGTGCTGGTTCTGTCTGAGTCGTTTAGTTTTGTGGTGAGCCCACTGGCTCGCCCGTTTCTCACGCCGACACCTCAGCACTCGGACCACCACAAAGATGTCCTCGGCACCGGCACCGCCACCACGGGCACGAGCAATGGGACCGTGGCTCCAGTCGCCCACTACCGCCGCCGTCGCCGCAGCAGCCGTGGCTGACCCTGTACCTGCTGTGGACAGATGTCGTGCGCTATACGGTAAACACAGACGAGATCCAGCTCCTTCTGTCATACCCCGAATCTTTCTACAAGGACCTTGCGCAAGCTGTCACTGAAACAGCGGTGGCGGGACGCTCAGAGGCTGTTGTAGTGGTGGGCACAGCAGAAACGGATGTTTCCCAGACAAGTGAGGCAAAGGTACCGAGTAGGCGCGAATCACCTTCCTCGCACAGCGACGACCTTGCCGCAAGTGCCGTTGCGCTTCGAGAGACGGCAGCAAACCTGGCGATCGCGTGGCGGCTCACGTTGATCCGGCGCATCTACGAGGCCCTTGTCATCCACGAAGACACCCGGCGCTGTGAGGACGAGATGGAGGAGCTTCAGTCCTACAGCGAGGAGATTTATCGCCGCTGCATCGCGCCTTTCTGAGCGTCAGCATGTCCGACCTATCAGCGTCACTTGCGTCCCTTTCGACGGCACCAAATACGACAAACCCCACCGAACCGTCGTTGCTGATTGCATGCGATCCGCGGCGCGCGTGGCTGCAGATGAGCCTGGCGCTAAAACAACTGAAGAGCCTTTCCCTCACCTGACTATGCGCTCTGTCGGTAGTCTTTTCCGCTACATGTACGCCTCCTCCAAGTCCAAGTACCTTGCGGGTGCTCTGCTGGCTGCACTGACCGCGCTCACTTCTCGCGTGACGTCCGCCGGCATGCGCGCGCGTGAGGCAGTCACGCAAACTCTTGGGGACTTCTACTACGGCACCAACTGCGTCAGTCGCCAGCACCGCAACGAGGAGCGAGAGTGCGACAGCGGATGCACTTCTTCCTTCTCCTCCTCGTCCTGTGAGAATAGCGGTGCGTCGGATGTGGATGGGGTGTTTCTAACGCAAATACTCTCGCTCTGCGCCTTCGAGATGATCCGGCTAACCGTCAATGCGGTGCTGCTGACGACATCGAAGCTGTTCATAAACGTCACCGCGTCCCAACGGCGAGATGCCATGAAAGCCCAGCTATACGAAGCGCTGACGCACATGCCGCTCTCCTTTTTTGATCTGCATTCCTATGACGAGATCGAGGGCATGGTGTACTATGTGAATGACTTGGAGGGCGTCGATGTGCACGTTCATCAATATGCGTTCACTGCCGTTACTACCTTGGTGACGATGCGGTTGTCACTCGCACCACTGAATCGACAGGCGCGCCTCCTTGTGTTTGGAACCGTCGCCGCATCCTACAGTGCCCAATGGGTGGGCGCTGCCATTCGCCGGTGGTACACCAGCCAGAGGCAGCAGCAACAGCAGGCGAGCGGCGCAGCCGAGGCTGGCATCTTCACGACCGTCGTGCGCAGCTTGCTGGGGATTGTCTCGGACCCTCGTCAGAGCATGGCGGGCTCTGACGAGCTGGAGCAAGGGGGGCGGCGACGTCTACGTCTCGATGCCAGCCGCTGGCGAGCAACTTGCCGACGACGCCCAAGTAGCCGAGAACACCTCCAGCGCAAACAGCCGGGATGGCATCATGCTGCGGGGACTTGAGATTGTGGCTGCCCTGCCCCAGCTGCGTCCGTACGGTGCGGATGTCTCGCTCATGACGTGGTGGAACAGCTACGTTCTGCGGAAGACCTATGGCGGCGGCGGCGAAGCAGTACGGCGTGCTCACTGCCCTCGTGCGCGACACGCACGGTCAGCTGGCGCCGGCGCTTGGGAACGCCGTGCTGGCCTTTGTGGATTGGTTCTTGCCGCTGTTCACGTCGGTGTACGGCGCGCACATGGCGGCTTGGTGTCACGACACGGCTCCTGCCGCCGCTTCGAGCCGCTTGCTGGACGCGACCCACGCCGTCAAGGCCGGTGTCGAGGCTCTCTTCGACGCACACCGTGTGATTTCTGTCGTGCTGACCAACGGCTACAAGGCTGGTGTGATTGAGCGCATTCTGTCCCCGCGTTTTTGGGAGAGTACGACGTCCGAGGACATTGACCGCGTAGGCGCCTACGCCCGCGCGCACAGCTGGGACGACGCGGTTGTACGGCCGCCGCCCGTTGCGCTCTACCGTCATCTTGCCCACCAGCACGCGGACACGCTGCGTGCTGCCAGCGCCGCCGCCCACTCAAAGCGGACATACGAGCACCTGATGGTCACTCACCTCTCTGTGCGGAACTTGCAGTTGCCTATCCGTCGAACCCGACGGTGCCGGTGTTTGCGTCTTCCTTCAGCGCCGAAATCGCGCTGCAAAACGCGAAGACGGGCAGGGGTCGTTTTGTCTGCCTCACGGGTCCCAGCGGCCAGGGAAGTCGACCTTGCTTCACCTCTTGTTGGGGCTCTACACAAACTACAGGTGCACCGACGGCGGCGACGATTCTTGTTCGCCCATTAAGCTGCACCTGGCGTATAAGAGTGTCACTCCTTCTTCTGTGGCCAACGCGCCAGCCGACGGCGAAGGCAGCGGTACCACGCAACAGCCGCCGCTCTTGCGCAGCCGTGGCGGGGAGGAGGAGGAGGAAGAAGAGGCGTACCCCGTCAACCTCCGCGACATCCCTTGCAGCGTGCTGCGCGGCGAGCTTTTCAGTTACGTGCCACAGTATCCCTCCATCTTCTCCGGCGCCTCCATCGCACACAACATCTCGCTCGCCCCGTTTGTCTCCCTTGAGGAGACGGCTCTGCTTGCCAAGGCGCAGACCTGTGCGGAGGAGGCGCGCTGCGACTACATTCACCGCTTTCCGCAAGGGCTGCTGACGCCGGTCGGGGACGCTTCATCCCTGTGGAGCGGGTCGGGGCCAGCCGATGGCACCGGACTCGTGCGCTTGTCGGGTGGTCAGTCGCAGCGGCTCATGGTCGCCCGCGCGCTGTACCACGGCGGCAGCATTTTACTCATGGACGAGCCGACGGCAAGCCTCGACTCTCTGACCAAGACGGAACTGCTGAAGGAATGGCGGCAGCTGCTGGACCGCGGGGTGATCAAAGGCATTCTATGCGCGAGCCACGATGAGGCGGTCGTTGCCGCGGCAGATGAGGTCGTTTCGCTTGCTTGAGATGAAAGCGGCTGCCGTTCCCCTTTCCTGTTTGCTTTTTTTTTCTTTTTTATTTGCTAGCTGTGCGCGGGTTCTTTTTATCCTGTGTGTTCACCTCTCCTTTTTTTTCCCTCTTCTACAGTCATCCCACGATGGCGAACGAACAAGCGAGTCCCTCTCCCCCGTTTCCCCTCTGTCTCTAGCTTCTCCTCCCCCTCCTGCACTCACTCCCTCGAAAACGCAGGAGCCGATGCTACGATTTGTGAGAACTGCCGTTTTGCTTCTCAAGGTTTTGTTGCGCGTCTTTTTTTTTTTTGCTGGGCTAAAGATTTTTTTCTTCTCGCTCCTCTCTCTTCTTTCTTCTTCCTTTTCTTTTTTTCTTAAAGTTCGTTGCTGCTGAAAGACCGCCTTTTAGCCACTTTGCTCTTCTTGTGAATTCTATCCACCGCTGATTGCCTAAGAGCCCCCGACGCGCCTACGTTTATTTTTTTTTTTTTTTTTGCTTTTCAATCTTTGCTTACGCCACTTTTCATCATCGTGGTACTTCTTTTTTTTTCTACCTTTAACAAGAAGAGCGATAGTTCAGCAAATTCACCTCTTCGAGTTTCTTTGTTTTCTTCGGATTTCACACTTACCACTTACTTTTTAACGTCTCGGGTGCCTCTATTTTTTTTTTGTCTTTTTTTTTTTCTTTTGGTGCCCAATCGACCTCTCAGCGTTTGTCGCTGCAAATGACGGATCCACTGCAGCACTCTGCTTCTCCGGAGGCTGCGGGGAGTGGTTTAGGCGGCCTCCTTCATCGCGCTCTTCGCCGCGCACAGTACACGATCGCCGGCTCGTTGCAGCGTATAAATGTGCTTTCGCTAGCGGCAGAGACCTCTTCTCCTTCCTCCTCGATGGCTGACGATGCGAAGCCCGCGGAGAGTCCAACGATGAATCAGCGACTGCACCAAAGCATCCGCCTTATCACCGTGCTGTCCGTTTTGCTTGCCGCCGCGGAAACGGGAAGGGCGCTGTACTTACTCCGCAACCAGGCGCAGCTGTACAACCGACGTTCCAAAAGGCTTGTTGCCGCGACGAAGAATTTGTTGAAAAGGGCACCGAAGAGCCGCGGCGTGAGGTGGTCTCCGCCGCCTCCGTTGGCGCAGCATCCAAGAAAGAGAAGCGGCTTGCCCCTCTTGCATCCATGGGCGAGGAAACGAACCAGCCGTGCGACGACCGCTCTTCGCTTTCATCGACTGCATCGTCGGCAGCGGAAGGTGACAAGTTGAGGACAGGCGAGGTGGACTTCCTGTCTGCTTCCCCTACAACGGCCACGGGGAGAACGGAGTCAACACGCAAAAGGTGCAGACAAGGAGCCCCCGTGATTCAAAGAACGGCCCGCAACGCCCAAGAGGCCTCGCGGGAGAGCGTTGACGCTCTGGAAGAGGATGCGGTGGAGGAAGAGGAAGGCGACTCGGACGAGGACGAATACATCCGACGCAAAACCCCTTTCCATCTCGTTCATTATTGGAAGCAGATGGAGAAGGCTATCCTAACGAGCAGCAACCGCCAGCCGTTCGGCCTGCCGCTACCCAAGAGCACCTTTCGCGTTGTGGACCCTCAGGCAAAAAGAGGCAAAAGACACTCATTCGGCGCCCGCAAAACGTGGCGAAAGGCAAGGCAGCGGAGAAGACGACGACGGAGGCGTCGGGGTATGGCCCTGCTGATTCTACAAACGACTGCGGCTGCGTCGTGCCGGGCTTTGAGACGCTGTTGCTGCCAATCGACGGGTGCTTCTTGTACGAGCGCCGTCCCGATGTTTTTGACTTTGCGTGGCGAGAGGCCGACGAGTTGGAGAAGCAGCGCATCAAACACGCAGAGGAAGAGGAGGAGGCGCGCGTCAACCGCCACGGCGGTGTCCGCCGCTCTGGGACGCTACCGTCCGCCACTTCGTCCGCGCGGCTCCGCGGTGACCTGAGCGAGCAGTTGTCGCCATCCTCTCTGTCCTCACCCTCCTCGCTAGTGCTGCGTCAGTCTCCATTGACGTCAGCGCTCGAACCACACGACGCGGCCTGGCGACCACCTCTAAAGTGGGAAGCCCTGTTCCTTGTGTGGGGCCTCTCCGTGGACTACAGCATCACCATTCGCGAGGTGCGCCAGCTGCTGCTCAGCGCCTCGCCACCGGCGTTTTTAGTCCCGGCCGTCACAAAAGGAGACGGCCCCACGGCATTTGACCTCAGCAGCGCGAATTTGAGTCTGTTGTGGTTCTTGGCGAACTTGCGCCTCATCTACACCGCCCTCATCGTTCATGGAGACATTCAAAAGTGCACCGACGAGATGGACGAGGTCAACACATACCGGTCCGCCATCTACAAAAGTGCATTGCGCGGTGGCCGACACCCGCTGAGATGGCCGCGACGTGGGAGACGGCGAAGCGGCGAAACAATGTGTGGCTTGTGTGCAGCGTCTCTGGGACCTGGCAGGTACTGAGCGCGGCCTACGACGAGCTCCTTTCCATTCGCTTTCGGCAATCCGTCAGCGGCGTGTGGCAGCTGGCCAAGTACATGTACGCCTCTTCGAAGGCAAAGTATGCGTCCGCCGTGCTTATCGCCGGTCTCACTGCGTTGAACTCGCGCATCACCTCCGCTGGCCGGCTTGTGCGGGAAGAGATCAACACCGCCTTGTCCACGGCAACCGGCGAGTTTGACGCGAAAAGCTCTGCGGGAGATGGGGTGAAACCGTTAGGGCTTGGGATGCTGTGCTGTTGCGAACTGGGCCGTCTCGTTCTCAACTACGTCTTGGTGCGCGTCACAAACGAGTTCATTGCACTGACGGCTGGCCTCCGCAAGGACGCGACGCGCGCGAAGCTGTACGAGGCACTTGCACACATGCCTCTCGGCTACTTCGACGTGCGGACCTTTGACGAGGTGGAGGGCGTGTTCTACTCGATCCTCGACCTCGAGGGCATCGACGTCCAAATCAACCAGTACGTGTTTGGCGCGGTGAGCACGCTCTGGATGTTGCGCGAGGCCTTTTCCGGATGTGCAGAGCAAGCGCGTGCTGCTTGTTGCTGCGACTACTGCTTCCCTCCCACACATGGTGGAGTACGTGGGGAAACGAGTCTGCCTGTGGTACGACGATCTGCTGCGTGCTGGCGCCCTTCCGTGGCTCCTCAACCCGTCTGTCTCACGCGTGGCGGCGGAGGAAGAGGTCTTCAACACCGACGGCGTCTTGCTGCGCGGGTCGGAGATTATTGGTGCGGTGCACCAACTGAGGCCGTACGGAGCCGACACGCGGCTGACGCACTGGTGGAACCACTGCACGCAGTTCGAGCCCGCTCGCCCTGTCTTTGCCGCGGAGCTCCGCGCAGACCACACGCGCCCCGGAGAGAACAGATCCGACCCCCATGCGGCGGACGTCACCACTCGTCTCGTAAGACACCTTAGCGCGGACGTGAAGGAGAGCGGGTACTTTCTGCTGGACGCCGTGCGCAAGCTCATGGTGATGCCCTACGGCAAGCTTCTACCAGGCGTCGGCAAAGGCGTGCTGGACTTGACGAGTTGGCTGCTGCCGGTCCTTTTCAACGCTCTGGGCGCGCGGTGGTGTGGGTTGTCTGCCTCCGAGACCTTCCGTTTACTTGACTGCGTCAGTGCGATGGAGAATGGCGTCGACGCCGTCGCCGAGGGCCTTGGTGTGGCACAGATGCTGCTCGAGAATGGCTACAAGGCGACGATGCTGGAGCGCGTACTGGATGCCGCGTGCTGGGAGACGACCTCAACCGAGGAGAGCAGGTACTTGCATAACTACGTCAACACGGGCGACGGCGGGGCAGGCACTTTGCAGGACGGCAGCAGCCCGGGCCATCCCTTTCCGTTGCTGCCCCCATCCGCCGCTGGTTCTGTCGCCGCCAGCCCCACAACACTGGTTGGTGATGCCAAAACGTCCCGCACTCGAGGGGCTCTGGCTTTAACCCCTACTCGGCGCTCAGCCACGCAGGATGGCGGTGGCGGCGTCGACGGCCCTCCAATCGACCTCCGCCGGGCGGCGCTGTATCGTCACTACTTTCCTCAGCACGATCCGTTTCCGAAATGTGCAGTTCCGCTACCCCCAGCCCCGACCGTTGACGCCATTGCCGCGGAGGCCTTTACAGCGACGATTCATTTGCTCGATGAGCCCCGCAGCGCCGCGGGCACCTCACCCAACTCCTCGCCGCTGCCACAAGGGCGCCACGACGAAGGGAGGGCTCGACGCGGCCGCTTGGTGTGCATCACAGGCCCTAGCGGAAGCGGAAAGACGACGATCCTTCACCTCATTCTAGCCCTCTACGCCAACTACACGTCCGACGCCACAAGCATCGAAATGGAGTTTGTGCGCCGCGGGCGTGGCGGCGGCGGCAGCCTCCACGCCTGTCACGAAGAAGACCGCTTCACTCCCTTTTCAAGCCAACAATCAGTGAACAGCCGCCACGCCGCGAGCTCCACCAGTCTTTCCAGTGCGCACTGCCACTGTTACCAACCGCTGCCTCGTTCGCTTGCGGTGGATGTGCGACAGATTCCGGTGGACGTGCTTCGAAGTCGTTTGTTTAGTTATGTCCGCGGAGTCCCCACCATCTTCAACGGTGCCACCATCGCGCAAAACATCTCCTTAGCGGGCTTCGTCTCGATCGCGACGGACAGCATCCTGCAGAAGGTGGAGCGGTGCGCCGGACTCGCCTGCTGCGGCCCCTTTTGTGAAGCAGCTGCCAGCCGGCCTGCTCCACGTGTGAGCGACTCTTCTTCCGGGTGGTGCAACCCAACGGAGCCGATGGACGCGCGCGTTGTGCGCCTGTCGCCTGACCAACTGCAGCGGCTCATGATTGCCCGCGCGCTGTACCACGGCGGCAGCATCTTACTCATGGACGAGCCGACGGCCAACCTCGAGGTGAGCACCGCCACCGCCCTGCGAACCTTGTGGCGCTCACTTCTCGACAACGGCACGTTAAATGGCGTTATCTGCGCCACCCACGACCCCGAGCTGCTCGCGACTGCCGACCAGGTAATCACTTTGCCCTGCCGAGGCGAGGGAGGACGCTTGCTTAAAGCAAACAAAAAAAAAAACAGCAACTTTCACAAGAAAAAGCAAAAAACTGTAACAACAAAGTGCTGACGTCGGCGCTGCGAGTGAAAGGAGAAATTCTGGTCACCGTGCATCTTTTTTTTTTTTTTTTTCTCTCCCCTCCCCACCGCGAAATCCTTTCTTGCAACTTTCTTGCAACTGGCTGCCACAACCTTTTCTTCCTTCTTTTCCTTCCTTTTCCCAAAGGGATCCTTTTGGAGTCGACGAAAAAAAAAACAACAACGACGACAACAACAAAGAAAGCAAAAATCGGACGAACAACAAAAAAGTATCATCACAGGGATTTAAAAAAAAAAGTCTTTTTTTTCCACTTACCCTTCCGACTGTCATGGACTGCATTTCTCATTCGACTTACTCTTTTCTTTTCTTTTCCTTCCCTTTTTCTTTTTTTTCCCGCACGCTGAACGCACTGTTTGTTCTGCGCGTACTTTCCTTTTTTTTTACCACTGTTTCTTTGCGTTTAGTTTTTTTTTTTTTTTAGCGCTGCTGTAAACAGAAAACATTCACCGCCTTTATAACAATCTTTTTCTTGTTTTTCTTTTTTTTTTTTTGTGTGCCGTCTGACTTTTTTTTCTCTTTAAGAGCTTCTTTCACACCGCTTCACCGTTTTGCAAGCCGCTGCCCCCTCCCCCCGTGCTCGGATCACGCCTTTGCCTTCAAGCGAGCGCTTACAAGGTTTCTGCCTTTTCTTTAGTTTATTCTCTCTCACTCTCTCCGTTTTCTTTCCGCGCCGTCTCCACGTCTGCCCGCCAATGGCCGCTTCGAAAACGAAAATGGTGCGCAAAGGGAAGCCCGACTACGCTCAGAGGAGCGAGGAGGAGTACAATCAGAGGCCACCGGTCCGCGGATTTCTGCCACCGGCTCGCAGAACGGCAGTGACCCCACCGCGAGTGCTCAGGGCCGGCTGAGGTCGCGCGAAAGAAGCGCTGCACAAGCGGAGACGGCCCCGCTGAAGTCGGTGTCCACTGCGGCGGCCAAAGGCTTCACTCGCCCGCCATAAGGAACTCGCCGTCCACATCACGACGCTCCTGCAATTGCTCCAACGCAGCCACCCGCAATCTTTTCTCTGCTGATGGCGGCGCCGAGGCCCGCCTCTTTGTCGCCGCCAGCGCCGGAGGAGCTGCGTCAGGTACTCGATGCGATTCGCGAGCACTGCGTGGCGGTGAACAATGCAACGAAGTTTGAGGGCCGCGCGGCCGCCAAGGCACCCATCGTTCTCACACACAGCGACGATGACCTCAACGGCTTTTTTGCTGTTGTCTTTCTCTCGACCCTCTTCTTCGCCAACGAGGCGGAGGACATCCTGCGGGGCTCTTTGGCTTCCCAG
>NW_026090463.1:0-10989 GCF_024586455.1 Bactrocera neohumeralis
CTTAGCAGTCGATATGGAATTGCCTTAAATCATCAATTTAACATATTTAAGTTAATTAACTTTCTTCGTCTTACCGAAGTTGACATAAAGCCATAACGGCAGTGCATTTGTAAAAATTCGACAATCTTATATTCAGGTATAAAGTCGATTTTCTTGTATATACACATTTAGCAGTCGATATTGAATTGCCTTAAATCATTAATTTAACATATTTAAGTTAATTAACTTTCTTCGTCTTACCGAAGTTGACATAAAGCCATAACGGCAGTGCATTTGTAAAAATTCGACAATCTTATATTCAGGTATAAAGTCGATTTTCTTGTATATACACATTTAGCAGTCGATATTGAATTGCCTTAAATCATTAATTTAACATATTTAAGTTAATTAACTTTCTTCATCTTACCGAAGTTGACATAAAGCCATAACGGCAGTGCATTTGTAAAAATTCGACAATCTTATATTCAGGTATAAAGTCGATTTTCTTGTATATACACATTTAGCAGTCGATATTGAATTGCCTTAAATCATTAATTTAACATATTTAAGTTAATTAACTTTCTTCATCTTACCGAAGTTGACATAAAGCCATAACGGCAGTGCATTTGGAAAATTCGACAATCTTATATTCAGGTATAAAGTCGATTTTCTTGTATATACACATTTAGCAGTCGATATTGAATTGCCTTAAATCATTAATTTAACATATTTAAGTTAATTAACTTTCTTCATCTTACTGAAGTTGACATAAAGCCATAACGGCAGTGCATTTGTAAAAATTCGACAATCTTATATTCAGGTATAAAGTCGATTTTCTTGTATATACACATTTAGCAGTCGATATTGAATTGCCTTAAATCATTAATTTAACATATTTAAGTTAATTAACTTTCTTCATCTTACCGAAGTTGACATAAAGCATAACGGCAGTGCATTTGAAAAAATTCGACAATCTTTTATTCAGGTATAAAGTCGATTTTCTTGTATATACACGTTAATTAACTTTCTTCATCTTACCGAAGTTGACATAAAGCCATTAGCAGTCGATATTGAATTGCCTTAAATCATTAATTTAACATATTTAAGTTAATTAACTTTCTTCATCTTACTGAAGTTGACATAAAGCCATAACGGCAGTGCATTTGGAAAATTCGACAATCTTATATTCAGGTATAAAGTCGATTTTCTTGTATATACACATTTAGCAGTCGATATTGAATTGCCTTAAATCATTAATTTAACATATTTAAGTTAATTAACTTTCTTCATCTTACTGAAGTTGACATAAAGCCATAACGGCAGTGCATTTGGAATAATTCGACAATCTTATATTCAGGTATAAAGTCGATTTTCTTTGATATACACATTTAGCAGTCGATATTGAATTGCCTTAAATCATTAATTTAACATATTTAAGTTAATTAACTTTCTTCATCTTACCGAAGTTGACATAAAGCCATAACGGAAGTGCATTTGTAAAAATTCGACAATCTTATATTCAGGTATAAAGTCGATTTTCTTGTATATACACATTTAGCAGTCGATATTGAATTGCCTTAAATCATTAATTTAACATATTTAAGTTAATTAACTTTCTTCATCTTACCGAAGTTGACATAAAGCCATAACGGCAGTGCATTTGTAAAAATTCGACAATCTTATATTCAGGTATAAAGTCGATTTTCTTGTATATACACATTTAGCAGTCGATATTGAATTGCCTTAAATCATTAATTTAACATATTTAAGTTAATTAACTTTCTTCATCTTACTGAAGTTGACATAAAGCCATAACGGCAGTGCATTTGGAAGAATTCGACAATCTTATATTCAGGTATAAAGTCGATTTTCTTGTATATACACATTTAGCAGTCGATATTGAATTGCCTTAAATCATTAATTTAACATATTTAAGTTAATTAACTTTCTTCATCTTACTGAAGTTGACATAAAGCCATAACGGCAGTGCATTTGTAAAAATTCGACAATCTTATATTCAGGTATAAAGTCGATTTTCTTGTATATACACATTTAGCAGTCGATATTGAATTGCCTTAAATCATTAATTTAACATATTTAAGTTAATTAACTTTCTTCGTCTTACCGAAGTTGACATAAAGCCATAACGGCAGTGCATTTGTAAAAATTCGACAATCTTATATTCAGGTATAAAGTCGATTTTCTTGTATATACACATTTAGCAGTCGATATTGAATTGCCTTAAATCATTAATTTAACATATTTAAGTTAATTAACTTTCTTCATCTTACCGAAGTTGACATAAAGCCATAACGGCAGTGCATTTGTAAAAATTCGACAATCTTATATTCAGGTATAAAGTCGATTTTCTTGTATATACACATTTAGCAGTCGATATTGAATTGCCTTAAATCATTAATTTAACATATTTAAGTTAATTAACTTTCTTCATCTTACCGAAGTTGACATAAAGCCATAACGGCAGTGCATTTGTAAAAATTCGACAATCTTATATTCAGGTATAAAGTCGATTTTCTTGTATATACACATTTAGCAGTAGATATTGAATTGCCTTAAATCATTAATTTAACATATTTACGTTAATTAACTTTCTTCATCTTACCGAAGTTGACATAAAGCCATAACGGCAGTGCATTTGTAAAAATTCGACAATCTTATATTCAGGTATAAAGTCGATTTTCTTGTATATACACATTTAGCAGTCGATATTGAATTGCCTTAAATCATTAATTTAACATATTTAAGTTAATTAACTTTCTTCATCTTACCGAAGTTGACATAAAGCCATAACGGCAGTGCATTTGTAAAAATTCGACAATCTTATATTCAGGTATAAAGTCGATTTTCTTGTATATACACATTTAGCAGTCGATATTGAATTGCCTTAAATCATTAATTTAACATATTTAAGTTAATTAACTTTCTTCGTCTTACCGAAGTTGACATAAAGCCATAACGGCAGTGCATTTGTAAAAATTCGACAATCTTATATTCAGGTATAAAGTCGATTTTCTTGTATATACACATTTAGCAGTCGATATTGAATTGCCTTAAATCATTAATTTAACATATTTAAGTTAATTAACTTTCTTCATCTTACCGAAGTTGACATAAAGCCATAACGGCAGTGCATTTGTAAAAATTCGACAATCTTATATTCAGGTATAAAGTCGATTTTCTTGTATATACACATTTAGCAGTCGATATTGAATTGCCTTAAATCATTAATTTAACATATTTAAGTTAATTAACTTTCTTCGTCTTACCGAAGTTGACATAAAGCCATAACGGCAGTGCATTTGTAAAAATTCGACAATCTTATATTCAGGTATAAAGTCGATTTTCTTGTATATACACATTTAGCAGTCGATATTGAATTGCCTTAAATCATTAATTTAACATATTTAAGTTAATTAACTTTCTTCGTCTTACCGAAGTTGACATAAAGCCATAACGGCAGTGCATTTGTAAAAATTCGACAATCTTATATTCAGGTATAAAGTCGATTTTCTTGTATATACACATTTAGCAGTCGATATTGAATTGCCTTAAATCATTAATTTAACATATTTAAGTTAATTAACTTTCTTCATCTTACTGAAGTTGACATAAAGCCATAACGGCAGTGCATTTGTAAAAATTCGACAATCTTATATTCAGGTATAAAGTCGATTTTCTTGTATATACACATTTAGCAGTCGATATTGAATTGCCTTAAATCATTAATTTAACATATTTAAGTTAATTAACTTTCTTCATCTTACTGAAGTTGACATAAAGCCATAACGGCAGTGCATTTGGAAAAATTCGACAATCTTATATTCAGGTATAAAGTCGATTTTCTTGTATATACACATTTAGCAGTCGATATTGAATTGCCTTAAATCATTAATTTAACATATTTAAGTTAATTAACATTCTTCATCTTACTGAAGTTGACATAAAGCCATAACGGCAGTGCATTTGGAAAAATTCGACAATCTTATATTCAGGTATAAAGTCGATTTTCTTGTATATACACATTTAGCAGTCGATATTGAATTGCCTTAAATCATTAATTTAACATATTTAAGTTAATTAACTTTCTTCATCTTACTGAAGTTGACATAAAGCCATAACGGCAGTGCATTTGTAAAAATTCGACAATCTTATATTCAGGTATAAAGTCGATTTTCTTGTATATACACATTTAGCAGTCGATATTGAATTGCCTTAAATCATTAATTTAACATATTTAAGTTAATTAACTTTCTTCATCTTACCGAAGTTGACATAAAGCCATAACGGCAGTGCATTTGGAAAAATTCGACAATCTTATATTCAGGTATAAAGTCGATTTTCTTGTATATACACATTTAGCAGTCGATATTGAATTGCCTTAAATCATTAATTTAACATATTTAAGTTAATTAACTTTCTTCATCTTACTGAAGTTGACATAAAGCCATAACGGCACTGCATTTGGAATAATTCGACAATCTTATATTCAGATATAAAGTCGATTTTCTTGTATATACACACTTAGCAGTCGATATGGAATTGCCTTAAATCATTAATTTAACATATTTAAGTTAATTAACTTCCTTCATCTTACCGAAGTTGACATAAAGCCATAACGGCATTGCATTTGTAAAAATTCGACATTCTTATATTCAGGTATATAGTCGATTTTCTTGTATATACACATTTAGCAGTCGATATTGAGTTGCTTTAAATCATTAATTTAACATATTTAAGTTAATTAACTTTCTTCATCTTGTAAGAATTCGACAATCTTATATTCAGATATAAAGTCGATTTTCTTGTATATACACATTTAGCAGTCGATATTGAATTGCCTTAAATCATTAATTTAACATATTTACGTTAATTAACTTTCTTCATCTTACCGAAGTTGACATAAAGCGAAAACGGCAGTGCATTTGTAAAGAATTCGACAATCTTATATTCAGGTATAAAGTCGATTTTCTTGTATATACACATTTAGCAGTCGATATTGAATTGCCTTAAATCATTAATTTAACATATTTAAGTTAATTAACTTTCTTCATCTTACTGAAGTTGACATAAAGCCATAACGGCATTGCATTTGGAATAATTCGACATTCTTATATTCAGGTATATAGTCGATTTTCTTGTATATACACATTTAGCAGTCGATATTGAATTGCTTTAAATCATTAATTTAACATATTTAAGTTAATTAACCTTCTTCATCTTACCGAAGTTGACATAAAGCCATAACGGCAGTGCATTTGTAAAAATTCGACAATCTTATATTCAGGTATAAAGTCGATTTTCTTGTATATACACATTTAGCAGTCGATATTGAATTGCCTTAAATCATTAATTTAACATATTTAAGTTAATTAACTTTCTTCATCTTACCGAAGTTGACATAAAGCCATAACGGCAGTGCATTTGTAAAAATTCGACAATCTTATATTCAGGTATAAAGTCGATTTTCTTGTATATACACATTTAGCAGTCGATATTGAATTGCCTTAAATCATTAATTTAACATATTTAAGTTAATTAACTTTCTTCATCTTACCGAAGTTGACATAAAGCCATAACGGCAGTGCATTTGAAGAATTCGACAATCTTACATTCAGGTATAAAGTCGATTTTCTTGTATATACACATCTAGCAGTCGATATAGACTTGCCTTAAATCATTAATTTAACATATTTAAGTTAATTAACTTTCTTCATCTTACCGAAGTTGACATAAAGCCATAACGGCAGTGCATTTAATAATTCGACAATCTTATATTCAGGTATAAAGTCGATTTTCTTGTATATACACATTTAGCAGTCGATATTGAATTGCCTTAAAATCATTAATTTAACATATTTAAGTTAATTAACTTTCTTCATCTTACGAAGTTGACATAAAGCCATAACGGCAGTGCATTTGGAAGAATTCGACAATCTTATATTCAGGTATAAAGTCGATTTTCTTGTATATACACATTTAGCAGTCGATATTGAATTGCCTTAAATCATTAGTTTAACATATTTAAGTTAATTTGCCTTCTTCATCTTACTGAAGTTGACATAACGCCATAACGGCAGTGCATTTGGAAGAATTCGACAATCTTATATTAAGGTATAAAGTCGATTTTCTTGTATATACACATTTAGCAGTCGATATTGAATTGCCTTAAACCATTAGTTTCACATATTTAAGTTAATTAACTTTCTTCATCTTACTGAAGTTGACATAAAGCCATAACGGCAGTGCATTTTGAAGAATTCGACATTCTTATATTCAGGTATGAAGTCGATGTTCTTTATATGCACATGTAGCAGTCGATGTTGAATTGCCTTAAATCATTAATTTAACATATTTAAGTTAATTATGTTTCTTCATCTTACTGAAGTTGACATAAAGCCATAGCGGTAGTGCATTTGGAAAAATTCGACAATCTTATATTCAGGTATAAAGTCGTTTTTCTTGTATATACACATTTAGCAGTCGATATTGAATTGCTTTAAATCATTTATTTAACATCTTTAGGTTAATTCACCTCTTCATCTTACCGAAGTTAACATAAAGCCATAACGGCAGTGCATTTGTAAAAAATCGACAAGCTTATATTCAGGTATAAAGTCGGTGTTCTTGTATATACACACTTTGCAGTCGATATTGAATTGCCTTAAATCATTAATTTAACATATTTAAGTTAATTAACATTCTTCATCTTACTGAAGTTGACATAAAGCCATAACGGCACTGCATTTGGAATAATTCGACAATCTTATATTCAGGTATAAAGTCGATTTTCTTGTATATACACATTTAGCAGTCGATATTGAATTGCCTTAAATCATTAATTTAACATATTTAAGTTAATTAACTTTCTTCATCTTACCGAAGTTGACATAAAGCCATAACGGCAGTGCATTTGGAATAATTCGACAATCTTATATTCAGGTATAAAGTCGATTTTCTTGTATATACACATTTAGCAGTAGATATTGAGTTGCTTTAAATCATTAATTTAACATATTTAATTCTTCTTCTTTATCTTACTGAAGTTGACATAAAGCCATAACGGCAGTGCATTTGGAAGAATTCGACATTCTTATATTCAGGTATAAGTCGATGTTCTTGTATATACACACTTGGCAGTCGATATTGAATTGCCTTAAATCATTAATTTTACATATTTAAGTTAATTAACATTCTTCATCTTACTGAAGTTGACATAAAGCCATAACGGCACTGCATTTGGAATAATTCGACAATCTTATATTCAGGTATGAAGTCGATTTTCTTGTATATACACACTTAGCAGTCGATATGGAATTGCCTTAAATCATCAATTTAACATTTTTAAGCTAATTAACTATCTTCGTCTTACCGAAGTTGACATAAAGCCATAACGGCAGTGCATTTGTAAAAATTCGACAATCTTATATTCAGGTATAAAGTCGATTTTCTTGTATATACACATTTAGCAGTCGATATTGAATTACTTAAATCATTAATTTAACATATTTAAGTTAATTAACTTTCTTCATCTTACTGAAGTTGACATAAAGCCATAACGGCAGTTCATTTGTAAAAATCCGACAATCTTATATTCAGGTATAAAGTCGATTTTCTTGTATATACACATTTAGCAGTCGATATTGAGTTGCTTTAAATCATTAATTTAACATATTTAAGTTATTTTACCTTCCTCATCTTACTGAAGTTGACATAAAGCCATAACGGCAGTGCATTTGGAATAATTCGACATTCTTATATTCAGGTATAAAATCGATTTTCTTGTAGATACACATTTAGCAGTCGATATTGAGTTACTTCAAATCATTAATTTAATATATTTAAGTTAATTAACCTTCCTCATCTTTCTGAAGTTCACATAAAGCCATAACGGCAGTGCATTTGGAATAATTCGACATTCTTATTTTCAGGTATAAAATCGATTTTCTTGTATATACACATTTAGCAGTTGATATTGAGTTGCCTTGAATCATTAATTTAACATTATAGCTTTAATTAACATTCTTTATCTTAACGAAGTTGACATAAAGCCATAACGGCAGTGCATTTGGAATAATTCGACATTCTTATATTCAGGTATAAAGTCGATGTTCTTGTATATACACACTTAGCAGTCGATATTGAGTTGATTTAAATCATTAATTTAACATATTTAAGTTAATTAACTTCTTCATCTTACTGAAGTTGACATAAAGCCATAACGGCACTGCATTTGGAATAATTCGACATTCTTATATTCAGGTATAAAATCGATTTTCTTGTAGATACACATTTAGCAGTCGATATTGAGTTACTTCAAATCATTAATTTAATATATTTAAGTTAATTAAACTTCCTTATCTTACTGAAGTTGACATAAAGCCATAACGGCAGTGCATTTGTAAAAATTCGACATTCTTATATTCAGGTATAAAGTCGATGTTCTTGTATATACACACTTAGCAGTCGATATTGAATTGCCTTAAATCATTAATTTAACATATTTAAATTAATTAACTTTCTTTATCTTTAACGAAGTTGACATAAAGCCATAACGGCAGTGCATTTGGAAGAATTCGACATTCTTATATTCAGGTATAAAGTCGATGTTCTTGTATATACACACTTAGCAGTCGATATTGAGTTGCCTTAAATCATTAATTTAATATATTTAAGTTAATTATGTTTCTTCATCTTACTGAAGTTGACATAAAGCCATAACGGCACTGCATTTGGAATAATTCGACAAACTTATATTCAGGTATAAAGTCGATTTTCTTGTATATGCACACTTAGAAGTCGATATTGAGTTACTTCAAATCATTAATTTAATATATTTAAGTTAATTAACTTTCTTAATCTTACTGAAGTTGACATAAAGCCATAACGGCAGTGCATTTGGAATAATTCGACATTCTTATTTTCAGGTATAAAATCGATTTTCTTGTATATACACATTTAGCAGTTGATATTGAGTTGCTTTAAATCATTAATTTAACATATTTAAGTTAATCAAACTGCCTTTATCTTACTGAAGTTGACATAAAGCCATAACGGCAGTGCATTTGAAAGAATTCGACATTCTTATATTCAGGTATAAAGTCGATGTTCTTGTATATACACACTTGGCAGTCGATATTGAGTTGCCTTGAATCATTAATTTAACATATTAGCTTTAATTAACTTTCTTTATCTTAACGAAGTTGACATAAAGCCATAACGGCAGTGCATTTGGAATAATTCGACATTCTTATATTCAAATATAAAGTCGATGTATAAAAAAATATTGAGTTGCTTAAATCATTAATTTAACATATTTGATTTAATTAACTTTCGTTATCTTACCGAAGTTAACATAAAGCAATAACGGCAGTGCATTTGGAATAATTCGACATTCTTATATTCAAATATAAAGTCGATTTTCTTGTATGTACACATTTAGCAGTCGATATTGAGTTGCTTTAAATCATTAATTTAATATATTTAAGTTAATTAACTTTCTTCATCTTACCGAAGTTGACATAAAGCCATAACGGCAGTGCATTTGTAAAAATTCGACAATCTTATATTCAGGTATAAAGTCGATGTTCTTGTATATACACATTTAGCAGTCGATACTGAATTGCCTTAAATCATTAATTTAACATATTTAAGTTAATTAACTTTCCTCATCTTACTGAAGTTGACATAAAGCCATAACGGCAGTGCATTTGGAATAATTCGACATTCTTATATTCAGGTATATAGTCGATGTTCTTGTATATACACACTTAGCAGTCGATATTGAATTGCCTTAAATCATTAATTTAACATATTTAAGTTAATTAACTTTCTTCGTCTTACCGAAGTTGACATAAAGCCATAACGGCAGTGCATTTGTAAAAATTCGACAATCTTATATTCAGGTATAAAGTCGATTTTCTTGTATATACACATTTAGCAGTAGATATTGAATTGCCTTAAATCATTAATTTAACATATTTACGTTAATTAACTTTCTTCATCTTACCGAAGTTGACATAAAGCCATAACGGCAGTGCATTTGTAAAAATTCGACAATCTTATATTCAGGTATAAAGTCGATTTTCTTGTATATACACATTTAGCAGTCGATATTGAATTGCCTTAAATCATTAACTTAACATATTTGAGTTAATTCACTTTCTTCATCTTACTGAAGTTGACATAAAGCCATAACGGCAGTGCATTTGGAAAATTCGACAATCTTATATTCAGGTATAAAGTCGATTTTCTTGTATATACACATTTAGCAGTCGATATTGAATTGCCTTAAATCATTAATTTAACATATTTAAGTTAATTAACTTTCTTCATCTTACTGAAGTTGACATAAAGCCATAACGGCAGTGCATTTGGAATAATTCGACATTCTTATATTTAGGTATAAAGTCGATTGTCTTGTATATACACATTTAGCAGTCGATATTGAATTGCTTTAAATCATTAATTTAACATATTTAAGTTAATTAACTTTCTTCATCTTACTGAAGTTGACATAAAGCCATAACGGCAGTGCATTTGGAAGAATTCGACATTCTTATATTCAGGTATAAAGTCGATTTTCTTGTATATACACATTTAGCAGTCGATATTGAATTGCCTTAAATCATTAATTTAACATATTTAAGTTAATTAACTTTCTTCATCTTACTGAAGTTGACATAAAGCCATAACGGCAGTGCATTTGGAATAATTCGACAATCTTATATTCAGGTATAAAGTCGATTTTCTTGTATATACACATTTAGCAGTCGATATTGAATTGCCTTAAATCATTAATTTAACATATTTAAGTTAATTAACTTTCTTCGTCTTACCGAAGTTGACATAAAGCCATAACGGCAGTGCATTTGTAAAAATTCGACAATCTTATATTCAGGTATAAAGTCGATTTTCTTGTATATACACATTTAGCAGTAGATATTGAATTGCCTTAAATCATTAATTTAACATATTTACGTTAATTAACTT
>NW_026090464.1:0-16383 GCF_024586455.1 Bactrocera neohumeralis
AGAAGAAATGGCAGAAGGAAGCTGCAGCCAGGCTTTTTTCAAAAATTGAAAATAGGCGTGGCGACGCCCACTTATGGACCAAAAACCATATCTCAGGAACTACTAGACCGATTTCAATGAAATTCGGTATATAATATTTTCTTAACACCCTGATGACATGTACGAAATATAGGTGAAATCGGTTCACAAACACGCCTTCTTCCAATATAACGCTATTTTGAATTCCATCTGATGCCTTCTCTGTATAATATATACATTAGGAAATGAAAATACAATTCAATGCTCAAAGTACACAAATTGATCTAATCTAATAAATTTTACAGCAAAATAAAAAAATATGTAAATTATTATCACTTTATCATGCGAGAGTATAAAATGTTCGGTGACACCCGAACTTAGCCCTTCCTTACTTGTTAAATATATGTAACTGATTCTGGTTTTGTTTTAAACTTGGGAAAACGTTTACTGAAACATTTCAAATGATGAAAAAGTTTATGGTGATCAGTGCCTATCCCGTAGTGATGTGCATGAGTGGTTTGAGCGATTCCAAGAAGGTCGTGAGGACCTCTGTGACAATCAGAAGTCGGTCGTCTTCAGAAGTCAAAAATAAAAACAATGCTGATTTGTTTTTACTATTCCGAGTTTATCGTACACCGAGAGTTCGTCCCACACCTGCTGTGTTTTACCTCGGTGTTGTGAAGCGTCTTTTGTCACGAATTAGTCGTGCTAGACCACAATACCGTGAGGAAGAGTGCTGGCGCCTGTAGCACGATAATGCGCCGTGTCATCGGTCGACGCTTGTCACTGATTTTTTGACAAAAAACTCCATATTAACCATTAATCACCCTATGATTTTTACCTATTTGGAAAACCTCATTTGCCCACGAAAGGACACTGGTTTCAGGACATTTCAGCTATCCAAAAGGCGACGACCGATATTCTCAAGAGCATTCCGAAAAATCACCCTAAACACTCATTTGAAGTGCTAATTGGCCGGAGCATGCCTGTACTTCACCGATTTTCTCTTCCTGCGTTATTCGTACGGCAAATAATATACATACATACATACGGCAAACAATTTGCCTATGCCGGTATATACAACGTACATAAGGTACAAAATTAAATTAAAATTTCACAACTTATTAAATTTTAATTTTAAAATTTGCTAATTAAAAACAAAATAATACACGTTCAAAATAATAACAAAAAAATTGAAGAATTGGTAGAAAAAAGCACATACACGCGTATTGGCATTTTCAAGTGTTCACACACACATATTATATGTGACCTGGTCTACGGCAAGGGGGCTTCTTCTTCTTCTTAATTGGCGTAGACACCGATTATAGCCGAGTTAACAACAGCGCGCCAGTCGTTTCTTCTTTTCGCTACGTGGCGCCAATTGGAAATTCCAAGCGAAGGCAGGTCCTTCTCCACTTGGTCCTTCCAACGGAGTGGAGGTCTTCCTCTTCCTCTGCTTCCCCCGGCGGGTACTGCGTCGAATACTTTCAGAGCTTTAGTGTTTTCATCCATCCGGACAGCGTAGCCGCTGTCTTTTAATTCGCTGAACTATATCAACGTCGTCGTATATCTCGTACAGCTCATCGTTCCATCGAATGCGGTATTCGCCGTGGCCAATGAGCAAAGGACCATAAATCTTTCGCAGAATTTTTCTCTCGAAAACTCGTAACGTCGACTGATCGGTTGTTGTAATCGCCCAAGCCTCTGCACCATACAGCAAGACGGGAATTATGAGCGACTTATAGAGTTTAGCTTTTGTTCGTCGAGAGAGGACTTTACTTTTCAATTGCCTACTCAGTTCGAAGTAGCACCTGTTGGCAAGAGCAATCCTGCGTTGAATTTCCAGGCTGAGATTGTTGGTGGTGTTAATGCTGGTTCCTAAATAGACGAAATTATCTACAACTTCAAAGTTATGACTGTCAACAGTGACGTGAGAGCCAAGTCGCGAGTGCACCGACTGTTTGTTTGATGACAGGAGATATTTCGTTTTGCCCTCGCATCTTACGTATGCACATAAACACGCACATATCGTGCAGACTCATATGCAAATGTCATCAACATTTTTCTCCTTTTTTCATTATCACTCGTATACGCAAGTATTTATTAACGAGTACGAAACATTAAATAAAATAGAAAGAAAACAAGAACAAACTAATAGCTAAATAAATAAGAACCGGGAATAAGGAAAACGAAATACGCGTTCGTTATTTTATACATTGCGTATACAACAAAAATAAAAACTTTTTGTCTTAAATATTTCACACGTATTTATTTATAACAGAAGTACACTGAGAGAATTTTTTTCTCATATTTTCAATTTTTTCATATTGTCTTAATGAACGGAGATTCTAGGAATCTAATTCGATACAATATCTAAAAATACAAAAAATTATTTATGAAGAAAAGAGCCCATGTACATTTGCTGAAGCAAGGTGCTACAAAGCAACAAAAGCTGAAAGAAATTTCTAGAATCTGAAAGTTTCAAATCTTCAGGATTCATTAGCATCAGCTTAGACCAAAACATCCACCTCAATGTGCCCGCATGTGACACTGGAATTTTTCATGGTGGTTATGAACAATGGTCGTCCTTCCAAGACATGTTTACAGCCGTGTACATAAACCATCCATAATTATCACAAGCGTAAAAATTGTTTCACCTCCGATACAAAACAAAAGGTCAAACAGGCGTAATAGTAATAGTCAAACAGTTCGCTCTTAAAGATGAAAATTTCAATTATGCTTAGGAAGCTCTTAAAGCTCGTCATAAAAGCGAAAGAATATTAGTCGACAAATGACAATTGTTTAGACCAGTGCCTAATTTCTTTCTAGCCAACCCTAGTGAGCATATAACAAACCATTGCCAGTTAGCTGTTAATAACTTTCACTCAACTGACAATGGTTCCGTTAAAACCTCCCGCTAGTTTTGACTCAATGGCTTAGCAAGCGATTCTGCTAGGCTCGCACTTTCACTTTTTCTAGAGAGCGAAGCGAAGGAAGACGTCGTCCACCGGCCACCACAACCAGCATCACCACAAGCACAAACCAGGTAACATTTGGTAATCCCAATTTAATAAAGAACTAACATTTTAATTTATTATATTAGACACAAACTTTGTGGTTTCATTTATTAATACACTTCCTTTTCCTATTTCATATTCTCAACCATCGACGCATCGTCCGCGAGTGACTCGTCGAACGTTCGAGAATATTCATGGTCCTTCGAGCCGGATTTTAATCGACTATATTTCACAAACCAGCAAGCAAGTTTTTCAACACCACACCAATTGGGATTCACGAGGCGCTGCACACCAGCAAGCAAGTTTTTTAACACAATACACTTCACACCAACTCAGGCAAATCTGAGGTACGTGATTGCTTTAATATCACTTGGATATAAATCAGGTCTGTCCAACATACGGCCCCCGGGCCACCATCCGGCCCGCCATCTCTTATAGTCTTTGGGCATCCCAGTTGTATAGGCCTGAAACACGTGATGGATAAAGTAGTGCAGACAGTTAATTTTATACGCGCAAGAGGGCTTAACCACAGACAGTTCCAGGCTTTTCTGGCTGATGTCGGTTCAGATCACGAAGACATTGTATACTTCAGTCGCGTTCGCTGGCTCAGCAGAGCAGCCACACTAAAACGATTCTATTCCCTGTTGGACGACTTAAAGATTTTTCTTGGCAACAAAGACCAAGAAATTACTTTCCTTACTGATGAGGAGTTGGCTGATCTGGCTTTCCTGGTTGATATAACTAAATATCTTTCTGATCTTAACTTAAAACTACAAGGGAAAGACCACCTATGCACACAGGTATACGAACACGTTCTAGCTTTCACAAAAAAGCTTTTATTGTTGGAAAAGCAGCTGGAACAAAAGCAGTTGATTCATTGGGAGACCTTATCTACAAAAAAGCAAGATACCCTGGATTTTGACAAGTACGTGTTGATGTTACAAAGATTAAGGAACGAGTTTGACGACAGATTCGCAGACTTCAAATCGCAAACTCCCTGCATAAAAGTATTTCAAAATCCATTTGATGTTGAAATTGAAGGCGCTGCGCAGAGTTTACAGCTGGAGTTAATAGAATTGCAAAGCAGCTCTCATCTAAAAACAGCATATAATAATTGTCTTCCAAACTTAATTGAATTTTACAAAAAGTAAATTACACCCAGTCAATACCCAAACCTTACTAAGCTGGCTATTCAACATATTTCTTTATTTGGTAGTACATATGTTTGCGAGCAGCTGTTTTCTCGCATGAAATTTAACAAATCAGAAACCAGATCATCTTTATTAGATAGCCATCTTAAAGGCATTTTGCGCATAGCCACTTCTAAAACTCCAGCTCACATAGATGCGCTGTGCAAACAGAAAAAATTTCAGACATCTCATTAATTAGATTTTAAGAATAAGAATATCTTTATATGCTAAGGCCATAGTTAAATTAATAATAATATACATATTAAGATTTATGTGATGTTGCTTATTATAAATAAATAAATATACCAAAACTGAAGGTCATTTTATTTTTTTTTTTTAGCCCGCTACGGTTATGAAAATGCTAAACCTGGCCCTTCACAAAATTATGTTGCACGGGCCTGATATAAATCGTTTAAAAAAAAAACAAAGTCGTTTTTTAATCGCACTTTTTAATATTGGTGACAATTATAAATCTTTCATATAATAAAAGTGACAAAGTGACTAGTGTTTTTTAGTGTTTTAGTGAAATAATTGCAAAAACAAAATAATCCGTAAGTGCACGGTTACGTTTACTGGATTTTGTGCGGTAATACTTTTCTCATATATTGTTTCATATATCACTTACGGCACTAATTTTTGATTTTTCTCAATTTTTTGATTTTGTGCGGTAATACCTTTTTCACATATCACTTACGGCACTAATTTTTGATTTTTCTCAATTTTTTGATTTTGTGCGGTAATACCTTTTTCACATATCACTTACGGCACTAATTTTTGATTTTTCTCAATTTTTTGATTTTGTGCGGTAATACCTTATTCACATATCACTTACGGCACTAATTTTTGATTTTTCTCAATTTTTCGATTTTGTGCGGTAATACCTTTTTCATATATCACTTACGGCACTGATTTTTGTTTTTTTTTCACTGAGACACTGCACTTTTCCACTTTCAAACACTTTTTTGTCACAAACTGATTTTCGTTGGCGTATCTTGGGTGGCGAGCCATATAAAGTGTTGCATATATGTATATACATACTTACGTACGATTACACATATATTCTCGTTTTTGGTTGGCAGTGGTGTGCTACAACTCACATATATTAAATAAAGTACAATAAACCAGATATATTCCGATATCGGCTACTAGTTAAAAATTTTTTTTTTTTTCGTTTGCTGACTTATATTCAACAAATCATATATTATTGACCAGCCAGATATATTGCGATATCGGCTAAAAAGTCAAAAAATTTTCTTTTTTCTATTTTCTTGTTTGGTTGGCAGTGGTGTGCTGCAAATAAAAATTTACAATACTGGGGAATTATTTTCAAAGCGATTCCCATATTCTTTAGGCCAAGGTCTGCTCAGTCTTGAGTATTACTATATTCCTTTAAATTTAAATTTGAATTTTCAATTCTTCTTGTCACTTATATCGACAAAACATGGAAGCTTTCATGCGCCTAGTGGACTACGTTGTCGAATACGAGTCTGAATTCAGTGCTGCATCAAAGGACATCTCAAAAAACGCTCTTGTGACGCAACAAGACGAGTTGAGAGAAATTTGGTGCAAAGCGAAAGCTGCCCATGACGACCTCAACAGCAAAGAGGACATGTCTTCAAAGGACTATGCCCTTATTAAAAAAAAATTCAAGCTAGGTGGTCAATGCTACATACGTTGCATGGGGGCAATGAAGGATATGTCTGAGATCCTCTCAACCCCCAAAGCCACAGAAAAATCTGCTGAGGTAGACAATAACCACTCCCTTCCGCCTTGCGACACCGATGTTTTCAAAGGGGACTACCTTTCATGGCCAACATTCCGGGATATGTTCACGGCCGTATACATCAAAAGCAAGCGCCTGTCACCTGTTGAGAAATTATACCATCTCAACAAAAAGACTCAAGGGTAAGCGAAGGTTATTGTGTCGAAATGCCCTCTTACAAATGATGGCTTTGCAATGGCATGGAAGGGTTTGACTGACATGTACGAAAATGAGCGTATACTAGTCGAAACCCAAGTTGACATACTGCTCGACTTACCGTCAATCGACAAGGAGTGCTCGAGTTCGATAAAATGGCTACAGCGGGAGATCAACAGCTGCATCTCCTGCCTGACAGCCAATAAAGTGGACATTGGGAACTGGGACCCAATCCTAATCCGCATTTGTTCTAAGAGACTGCCACAAGCAACATTGGCCCTGTGGGAACAGTCTGTAAAGAACAAGACAAAGACATCGAAGTGGGAGGAATTGGACAACTTCCTCACGGATAGATACCGTGATTTAAAGGCAATAGAACGTGCCAAGAAATCGTTCAATTCTGCAAAGCCTATCAGTGCACCCACACAGAATAAATACAGCAACAATAGCCATCAGAACAGACTCGGCGCCTTCCAAGTAAGCGTTGAGAAATCAACATGTCTGATGTGCAAAAGCGCAGATGACAAATTAAAATCTTGCCTCATGTTTCTTAACATGGCACCGGCGGGCAGGATCAAGTTCGCTAAGCGCAACAATCGCTGCATCAATTGCCTCGGCCTTGGGCATTTAGTGTCGCAATGCACCAGTGCATTCAACTGCAGCACGTGCCACGCGAGGCATCACACACTCCTGCATTTGAGGACAGTGAGCCTAGCAGCCAAAGAGGCTCATCTACGCCATCGGACGAGATTCCGTCTACGTCCAGGCAAGCGCAGCAGAAGAGCAACTTCAACAAGTCGAAAGGCAAGCCAACCACTCAAGTACAGTCGTGCTTCGCTAACAGCGGCAAAGGTGTCTTGTTAGGAACGGTACAAATAAACATAAATTACAGCGGCGTTGCTTATGCCGCAAGAGCACTCATCGACTCCGGGTCAGAGTGCTCTTTCATCACAGAAAGGCTGAAGCGCAGAATCAACTTGCCAGTGAGGAAGATATATGGGTGTCAGGCATCAACAACACCGTATCTGCGCAAGTGAAGGAAGCATGTTGTGTCGAGTTGCGGTCACCGATTGACCCACTTATATCGATCACAACGAACGATGGTTCTGCCGAAATTAACGGGAAACTTGCCGACTTGCCATATTAGCGCACTAACTCGGCAGGCTTTCCCAGATCTCACGTTGGCGGATAAGAGGTTCTTCGTCAATGAACCCGTGGACGTCATACTCGGTGGTGACGTCTATCCCCAGATTATGCTGGATGGCATACGCCAGAACGTGCTGGGATCACTTCTTGCGCAAGAGACAGTGTTCGGTTGGATAGTTACAGGGCGTGCTAATACAATTAAGCCAACCAACACTTGCGTCTCGTATTATAACGAAATATCGCTGGAAAAGCAGTTAGCTTTGTTCTGGGAATTGAAAGAGATGTCCAAGGAAAGGAAGTTAAGCGAGGAGGACAGGTATTGTGAAGAGCTCTATACAAAGACAACGAAGCGAAATGAAGACGGGAAGTACGTTATATCGCTACCATTCAGGAAAAACTATCCGGTCAACATTAGTCTAGGTAGTCCCTTAAAGATTGCGCACTCCCAGTTTTATCGCAATGAAGCTCGGTTGTCAAGAGATGAAAACCTGCAAAAGGAATACAACAGAGTGTTAAATGAATATGTTGAGCTGGGTCATATGGTAAAGATACATACCAATCAAACGGCCGACTCTAGTAACAACTATTACCTGCCTCACCACGCCGTAAAGAAGGAAGAGAGCACATCGACAAAGGTGCGTGTGGTGTTCAATGCATCGCAAGCGACTTCAAACGGCACTTCGCTGAATGACATCCTTCTCCCCGGTCCAGTTCTTCAGGCAGATCTGACCATCTTAATTCTGCGATGGCGTTTATTTAAATATGTCTTCAATAGCGATATTAAGAAGATGCATCGCCAAATCCTGTTGAAAGCTGATCAAACGAAGTACCAACGAATCGTTTTCCGCAACCATCCGACCGAACAAACCAATATTTTTGAATTGAAGACGGTGACGTTCGGAATCAACTGCGCTCCTTATCTGGCAATAAGGACTTTACTCCAATTAGCTGACGACATTGAAAGCTCACTACCAGTAGCCTCAAATATAATCAGGAAGTGCATGTATGTTGATGATGTCTTAGCAGGTGGACACTCTATAGAGGCTGCAATTAAAGCTAGGAAGGAGATAAGAACAGAGAAGAAGAATTGTAGTTGGCAGGTTTCCCATTAAGAAAATGGACAGCCAACTGTGGAAGAATTTTACAAGGCCTTCCAAAAGACCACTTGCTAAACAAAGAGTTTTTAGACTTCGAAGACACAAGTGATGTCAAGGCTCTTGGGATAAGGTGGAATGCGCACACTGACTTCTTCTATTTTAAAACAAAAACCTATACTCAGCCCAGAATCATATACAAAGAGAGCTATCCTCTCAGATATCGCCAAACTGTTTGACCCATTAGGATGGCTAGCACCGATAATCGTCACAGCCAAAATGATAATGCAATATATTTGGTTGGAAGGAACACAATGGGACGAGGTTGTATCTCCTACCACATTGGATCGTTGGCACATATTCATGGATAACCACAGGTACATAAACAACATTAAAATTCCACGATGGGTCCACTTCTCGCCGACGGACGATGTGTCCATTCATGGTTTCTGCGATGCATCAGAGAAAGCATACGCAGCAACGGTCTACCTGCGCGTAAGGACAAGCAACGAAGTTTCCGTCAGCCTACTATTGGCAAAAACCAGAGTAGCGCTTGTCAAAACTATCTCTTTACCGCGTCTGGAACTGTGCGGCACCGTATTACTGGCCGAAACAGTTGAATCTGTCGTCAACAACCTGGAGCTGACTCATCTTAAACTTAAACTATGGACGGATTCGACCATCGTTCTCGCATGGATTCGCAAGCCACCATGTTCATGGTCAACGTTTGTATCCCATCGAGTGACAAAGATTATAGAAAAGGTTGGCAACGCAAATTGGAATCATGTCGATTCAGGATCTAACCCTGCAGACTTAGCCAGTCGGGGACTTATGGCACAGGATTTGATGGAAAACACCTTGTGGTGGCAAGGACCTTCTTGACTGCAAGAAGATCAATCCAAATGGCCATTACGACAAAATGACTACGAGACGACAATAGAGGAAAAACAGGTACGTGTACATGCTTGTACAACAATATAGGGGGATTCTAACGACATCCTTGACCGTTTTTCGAGTTTGCCGAGAGCTTTGAGAGTGTTATCATACGTTATGAGATTCTCTCAAAGAACTCATCCAAACACAAAGGCTTCTTTTCAACAAAAGTCTTGCTTAATTTCTTCCGAAGAAATTAAAGCAACGACAAGACGTTTGATAATAAATACGCAGAAGCAGAAATATGGTCAAGAGTATGGTTGTTTGAAATCCGGTAAGCCCATCGATGCAAAAAGTGAAATCCTCTCTCTTAATCCATTCCTCGATAAAGATGAAGTGTTGAGAACTGGTGGCCGTCTCGTTGCGTCTCTCGACTTGTCATACAATGAGCGCCATCCAATTATCCTTCCATACAACTGCGTATTGTCTCGTCTAACAATCCAGTTTATCCATCAAGTCTCTTTGCATGGAAAAAACCAGCTGATGTTACAGCTAACGCGGGCTCAGTATTGGATTCCAAGGGTGAAAAACTTGATCCGATCCATTATCCATAACTACAAGACGTGCACGATCTTCAAAAAACGCGCTCAGACGCAACGTATGGGCGCACTTCAGTCCGAACGATCCACATTTTCACGCGCTTTTACGAATACGGGGGTAGATTTCGCGGGTCCGTTCGAAATAAAAAGCTACCGTGGAAGAGGATGCCGTGTATCCAAAAGGTATGTCTGTCTGTTTGTCTGTTTTACAACAAGGGCCATCCACCTGGAGGCCACTACCGATTTATCAACACAGTCATTTTTAGCAGCTCTCTCTAGATTCGTTTCGAGAAGAGGTTGCCCTAAGAATATTTATTCGGACAATGGTACAAACTTCGTTGGAGCATCAAGATCCCTAAGGACCGAACTTAAAGCCTTCATAGCCGATGAATTTAAAGACAGGTGACCTTGTCGTCATCAATGAAAACAATTTGTTACCGAACGAGTGGAGATTGGGTAGGATTGTCAATATACACCCAGGTGCTGATACCCGAGTGCGAGTAGTTGACATTTTCACTCAAAAAGACCAAGTTACAAGACCGCTTGCCAAATTGGTCTTACTACCACCCTACGAGGAGGAAAACGTGGATGCACACCCTACTCAACACAACCGTTCCTCAGCCACATCGGAAGCCTAGCTTTCCGACACACTTACTACGTTCTGACAGAAAATCTTCAAAAAAAAAAAGAAGCGAATTTATGTTGTTCTAATTAATTGTGCACACAAACAGATTTTATTTTGAGAAAAATTTTTTTAAAGTTTTACATATTTTTTATTGCCTTTAATTGTAATTTTGAAGTATTTCGTCTGCATTCCCTTCAACGCATTTTCTTTTATTTAATAATATTACTGCGAAATCTTTTAATGGGTAGAATGAACGATTCATACGACTCTATTTTACTTCAAATAACTTAATTTTGGTTTTTCGTTTCGTTACTTTTTTTTCTTTTGTAATTACTATATTGTAATTAGATATACTTTGCACCTTGATGATATGTACGAAATATGGGTGAAATCGGTTCACAACCACGCCTTTTCCAATATAACGCTATTTTGAATTCCATCTGATGCGTTCTCTGTATAATATATACATTAGGAACCAATGATGATAGCGGAATAAAACTTTACACAAATACGGTATTTGCAAAATATGTAAATTACGGATAATGAAATCTCGATTATCACTTTATCATGCGAGAGTATAAAATGTTCGGTGACACCCGAACTTAGGCCTTCCTTACTTATTGAACTCTTTATATAGTTCTATGTAGCGTATGTGTTACTTGTAGTATTACCGTAGCATTTTTTTATGCATGTCAAACAACACGGAACAGATCTTTCATTTTATGGTTGTGTTATTAAATCAACTTACCCCCAGCGTTGCCTTCCTTACGTGCAGCCTTCCATCCCTTGAGCCATGGCGTGTTGGTTGATGCTTCCAGCATGTTATCACCATGCCAAGGCAGCGATTGGCAGGAATAAAATTCAATAAGGGAACCAGTTATAATTCGTATTTGTTAGACTGCAACAGCAACTGGATTGTAACCGAGCTTCTTGGTGGATGAGGATACTTCCTTCTTGACTTCCCCATAACAAGTCTCACTGTATGGTGGTTTAGACGAATCCATCTTCTTGACACCAACGATCAGTTGTTTCACACCAAGGTTGAAAGCAAGAAGAGCATGCGCACGAGTCTGAAAACAAAGGAGAATAATTTAATAAATCTGCAAATTTCATTGTGTTCACTTACTTACCTTTTCCGCTGCCAGCAAACAGGGGACAACACATCAATTTTTTCTCGCCGGGGCCTCCAGATACTTCCTTCTTGATTTCTTCATGCGATCCTGCCAGGAAGTCTGAAAGAAAATATTCAAATAAATATGTAAATTCTATTATTTTTACTCACTTACCTTTTTCTGCTCCCGGGGTTAATCTGGGCACGTGTGCGCACTTAACCATAGATAACTTGATCAGAATCTCTTTTCATGCTCTCTCGCTTGTCAGCTGGCAAGGCACCCTGATCTATTTTCTGAGCTGTCAACATAACACAATCAAGGTGCCGTCAACCAGCAGTTAGTGAAAAAGGCGGGATGCCAGAAGAGCAGCGCTATAATTACTTGACGAAATTAGTGTGAAATGAAATTTCATTGAACTGTGCGAACATATTTTGGCAAAATAAATGTTTATGTAAATTACTTAATGATTTTGCATTTTAGCATTTATATATGTATGCATTTTCAAAGTGTTTAATTTAGTGTTTTGTATAATTTATTAAATACCCAAATTAATATTTTTCAGCAGTGCCATCATTGGCAAATGTTATAAAAAATGCGAGTTTTGACAGCTCTCTCTCGAACCAAAGAGTCTCGTATCAAGTTATCTATGCACTTAACCAATAATTAGAAATGTCATTCATGACATAAGGTGATGCCATGCCGTCAGTTTTTAATTCGCCTTAAAAATTTCATTCATGACATAAGGTGATGCCATGCCGTCAGTTTCTAATTCGCCTTAAAAATTTTACAACAGTGAATCTAAAACTGTTTTTCAAACTATGAGGCCTAAGCTTATGAATTCTAAATTCAATATTTCACACCAGAAATAACAACAAGTGAGAATTGAAAATAAACGTGATTATTAAAATAAATTGTATTTAATATTTCCTTTGGTCGAAAACATACGACAAATAAAACAATAAATTTGATGCTAAAGGCAAAATGTTTTTTATTTAATTATTATTTGCAACACTATGGTAAGGTAAGGCAGTTCACACCACATAAGGCCGCCTACACACTATGGTAATGTAAGGCAGTTCACACCACATAAGGCCGCCTCCACACTATGCAATATATGTATGTATATAATATAATTTATGCACTTTTTCTCGCCACCCAATCAATCTGAGATTCAAAAACAAACAACAAAATCTTCATTAAAGTAATTTTAGGAAGATGACGCGCTACAGTGCCTTAAAGAAGACGGCGGCCCTACACCCAAACCGGTACCCGCTTTCTTGCACGCTGTGCAAGGGAAAGCATCCATTGCGGCTCTGCTCGTCCTTCCGGGCCAAGATACCGGAGGAGCGCCTACGGGAGGCACTCATAGGCAAATATTGTGTGAATTGCCTTGCGGTAAACCACAGGTCAGCGAATTGCTCCAGCGACGCACGGTGCCGGCGCTGCAACGAAAAGCACCACACGATGCTCCACATCGGGGAAAATACCCGTCGCCGCCCCGCAGTGCCTCAAAACCAGTCATGGAGCGAACAAATAAGTTCCGATGATGCTCTCTCCATCGATGCATCAGACTCTGGAACGGAGACTAGGCCTCTCCAACCAGAACCGGAGGAGGGAGAACTACTTGAAACCGGAGCGGAAACACGGCCTTTCCGCCCATCACAGCGAGGGGAAACGGAAACCCGGACTTTCCGCCCCCTTCTGCAACACGAGCGTCGCGCGCAGAAACGCCGTCAGCGCCGTCGCCAAGCGCACAACTCGGCCAGACTGGAGACCAGGTCTCTCCAGCTACACCGGGCTAGCTCCTTCAGAGCCGGGCTAACAAATCGAGCCAGCATAGTGGCTCATTCCTTGTTGCCAACGACAGCCATTTTACCGACGGCGGTAGTAAAGATAGAGGCAAGAAGACGTCTACATTTAATCAGGGCTCTGATAGACGCATGCGCCCCTACGGAATTGCAAGTAGAGCAGACGCATATCGGCGGTCAACGCGGCTGCCTTTTAGTACTGCGAGGCAGACACGGAACAAATACCCGCATATCGACGCATGTAAGGGTAATGAACGACTATATGCGCATCAGCCCGACCACCACGTTGGACTGCGACATAGCAGCCCCATACATCCACATCAAACTGGCGGATCCAAATTTCTACAAGTCATCGCCGATACGCTTGGTGCTCGGCGCGGATGTATACTCCCGCGTCATGACCCAACAGGTCATGCCACAAACGTTTGGGCAGCTTCTCGCCCAGGGCTCCATATTCGGCTGGGTGCTTTCGGGTACGGCCCGGTACTAAATTAAGCTATTTAAGTATTGTTTTTTTTTTGCATTCTTATTTAGAATAAGTATTGTTTTTTGGATTCTTATTTTAAAAAAATATAATTATAATAACAAATGAATGAACTTAAACTATATTTTCTATTTAGCGCTACTAATATTGTGCCATAAATTTGTACTTCGTTATGGTGGTCGATGGACATGTAATTTTTTTTTTGTTGCTCACTGCAAGGGGGCCGGTATGTTTAGACCAGTGCCTAATTTCTTTCTAGCCAACCCTAGTGAGCATATAACAAACCATTGCCAGTTAGCTGTTAATAACTTTCACTCAACTGGCAATGGTTCCGTTAAAACTCCCGTTAGTTTTGACTCAATGGCTTAGCAAGCGATTCTGCTAGGCTCGCACTTTCACTTTTTCTAGAGAGCGAAGCGACACCACAAGCACAAACCAGGTAACATTTGGTAATCCCAATTTAATAAAGAACCAACATTTTAATTTATTATATTAGACGCAAACTTTGTGGTTTCATTTATTAATACACTTCCTTTTCCTATTTCATATTCTCAACCATCGACGCATCGTCCGCGAGTGGCTCGTCGAACGTTCGAGAATATTCAACAATATTAATGAATTTACCAAAAATTCAGAAAGAAACAAGTAAAGGATTTACAATCGGTTCCAGCGACACAGAGTATTTTCGCAGACAATTGGGACCCCATTCTAGTAAATATATACCCAATATGAAATTGCGGAAAGGGTAGATAAAAAATGGTCAGAATTAAAAACGTTCAACACGACCTAAATCGAAGCTTCATTAGACCCCAAGCGAGTAACAACAACTTAAATCGTAGTTTATTCACATCACAGGGCACAGGCTGAAATATTGCGAGAAATTTTAAAAACCAAACATTAACGATAGAAACAGGTTCGTAAGAACGAAAAAACTTTGTGAAAACTTTGCAAAAAAAAAAATTAATTGCGTTTATTGCCATAAACGACATAACTCAATACTTCACATTACTAATTTTTCTAGCTTAGCTCAAAATAACGCTAATGTTAAAAGAGCTGCGGGATTAGTAGCAACAGCAAATCCCGGCTTACGAAATTCCGAGAATTGCCAAGAAGCACCATGCTGCTCAAAGGCTCTAAAAACTAAGACGCTATATAGCGAAAACCGAAGCAGTGTACCGAGAAGAACTTTTTAAACTTAGGGCCTTAATAGACCAAAAAACTCAAACGATCTCGTACCGCAAATTATTCTCGAAGGTGTTAAGAAAAGTACAAAAACCTGTCTGGCGCAAAATACCATTTTCGGATGGCTCGTAAGTTGCGGAACCAGTTGCCCCGATGACAACTCAAATTGAGGAAATCTCAAACGTATACCTCAATACACAACTGAAGAAATTTTGGGAGTTAGAGAACCCTCCCTCATATCAATCACAACCCCAGAAGATCGATATTGTGAGGATTTTTACAAATCCACAACTACTCCATTAGATAATGGCCGGTACGTCGAACGATTACCACTAAAGCCAGAATTTCCCCACAGATTCGCCTTAGGTCATTCCCGCACCTCTGCTATTCAACAGTTTTTAAGTATGGAAGAAATCCTACTTATCTACAAATAGTCGTACATAAAGATGATCATGATTTTCAGCGAATTATTTTCCAAAAATCTCCTAATAGTCCACTACGCGACTTTAAATTAAACCTTAACCTTTGGCATAAACTGTGCCCCATACATAGCCATTCGTACTCTCCACGAACTGGCAGAAGACACAAAGTCAGAATTTTCCCTGGCAACATAAGCGTTGAAAACACAAACGTATGAAGACGGCGTTCTGTCTGGAAGCCATAGTCTTCCACAGGCATATGAGTCACTAGCACTAGTGAGACAATCGCTGTATTGAGCAAGGTTTCCGCTGAAAAAGACAACGGCAAACCACCCTAATATTTTAAAGGATAACCCTAAAGAAAATCTGTTAGACACTAACTTCCTTTAATTCCAACAGGAAAGTGCAACAAAAACTTTGGGGATAAAATTGACTGCGATATCTGACCAGTTTTCATATACTAATGAGTCAATATCCGCACTATCAGCTATAACAAAGAGGCATATTTTCTCCTCGGTGGCAAAACTTTCGACCGCGGAGGATGGCTTCCGCCAATTATGATACAAGCAAAGATTCGAATACAATAATTGTGGATAGACTGCACTGACTGGGATGAATAAGTGAAACCACTTCGTTTAGAAAAGTGGTCCAAGTTCGCGGGCAATCTGGATGATATCTCAAAGATACAAGCCGTAGCCGCTGTCTTTTAATTCGCTGAACAATGTCAATGTTGTTATATATCTCATACAGCTCATCGTTCCATCGAATGCGATATTCGCCATGTCCAACGCGCAAAGGACCATAAATCTTTCGAAGAACTTTTCTCGAAACTGCAACGACGATCGATTGTTATCAGACTGCTCGTACCATATAGCAGGACGGGGAAATTTGGGGGACT
>NW_026090465.1:0-16241 GCF_024586455.1 Bactrocera neohumeralis
CGATCAGAACATTATTAATGTTGAGCTGTTGGCTGTCTTCAATATCATCAATATCTACCAGAACATTCTTGATGTTGGGCTTTTGGCTGTCTTCAATAACTTGAATGTCCTGTATGTCTTCGGCCGATAAATTTAATTCACAGAATTTCTCCTCAGGATGTGAACGTTTCTGTTCTGCAAAAGCTTTTGTTTGAATTGTTTTTGTTACTAACTTGGGGTCTATTTATTCTTACATTTTGGTCGTGTTGAAAGTTTTTAGTTCAGATTATTTTTTCTTCTAACCTTTCCGCAATTTCATATTGGGTGGTGAGAAAATCTTTAATTTGTTGCCACGTTGAGCACCTTTTTCGTGATGAGAGCGTTTGCTCCCATAGAAGTAACGACTTTTCTGGTAATGCGGCGGTGCAAATGTTTACCACAATTGGGTCCCAGCTGTCTGTTTGAATATTAAGTGTCGATAGAACCGACAAACAATTTGAAACAGTAGATTCTAGTTTGATGAATTCTACACTTGTTTCTTTCTTAATTTTTGGAAAGTTCATTAGTCTCGTTACTTGTTTATCGACCAGTATTTTTTCATTTTCGTATCTAGCCTTTAGAGCTTCCCAAGCCAAATTGAAATTATCGTCATTAAGAGCGAGCTGTTTTACTATTATGCCTGCTTGACCTTTAGTTTTGTTTCTGAGACGATGCAATTTTTGCGCTACTGATAATTGAGGATGGTTTATGTACACGGCCGTGAACATGTCCCGGAAGGACGGCCATTCTTCATATCCTCCATAAAAGGTTTCTGTGTCACATGCGGGCACCTCGAGGTGGATGCCTGAACTTGCTTCTTGATATTGTTGCATTTGTGGCAGCTCTACTCTTGGATGTGGAGTACGTGCAATTGCTTTTATTAGTTTTAATTGATCGGAGATCATTGCTTTTGTTTCTTCGTACTGGTCTAAGCAGTTTTCGTAAATATCGTAAGCCAATGATTTAAAATTATGTGGCAAGTCTTAATCTTCCGATCTTAGTATGGCGTCATGAGCCGCTTGGAGGCGAGTCCAAATATGTTTAAGATTTTGGCTCTTTATTTCTAATAACGATTCAGAGTTTTCTTGAATCGATGAAGAGGCAAATCTTGAGCAGTATCTTGTTAAACTGTCGCTTTCTGAAACAAATTTAGCAGCCCGTTTTGAGCGTGTAGCTTCATTTGATTTTTGTTATTGTTCATTATTTTAGTTGTATGTAGAAATATTATTTAAAATCAGTGTGAACTGAATACTTTTTTAAGTATATAAACTTTTCTTTTTTTTTGTAAAAGACGGGTTATTTTTTTCAATTTTATTTTTATTTTATTTGCTTTGCTTTTAAACCGCAATATTAATTTTAAGTATTTTCTACAAAGGTATATAGGCACACCCTAATGATTGGCTTGTATGTACTTGTTTTGTGCAATTGAGAGCTCGTCGAAAAGGTCAATATGCTTTGTAAATAAGTATGCACTAATTGCTTGTGCTAATGATTATGCTTTGTTCGTAAGCAATTGAGAGCTCATTAGAGACATCAATTCGCTTTTTGTCCACAATCCTGCTTGTTTTTATTTGCCAAAGAACAAAAGGTATTGCTGGATAATTGCAAACATGGATTTTGAATATTTGAATACGTGCGCTCAGGGTTTTGTCTAACTTATTATACTCTCGCAACAAAGTTGCTAAGGAGAGTATTATAGTTTTGTTCACATAACGGTTGTTTGTAAGTCCTAAAACTAAAAGAGTCAGATATAGGGTTATATATACCAAAGTGATCAGGGTGACGAGAAGAGTTGAAATCCGGATGTCTGTCCGTCCGTCCGTCCGTCCGTCCGTCTGCCCGTCCGTCCGTGCAAGCTGTAACTTGAGTAAAAATTGAGATATCATGATGAAACTTGGTAGACGTATTTCTTGGCTCCATAAGAAGGTTAAGTTCAAAGATGGGCAAAATCGGCCCACTGCCACGCCCACAAAATGGCGAAAATATAAAGTGTCATAAACTAAAGTGTTCGCGAGAACATATTTATGTTAAAACTTATGCCGGAAAAAGTGTCATAACTAAGCCATAAATAAAGATGAAGGAAAAGTGAAATTTGGCACAAAGGATCGCAATAGGGAGGGACACTAAATTTTACGGAAGAAATGGCAGAAGGAAGCTGCACCCAGGCTTTTTTTAAAATTGAAAATGGGCGTGGCATCGCCCACTTATGGACCAAAAACCATATCTCAGGAACTACTCAACCGATTTCAATGAAAGTCGGTATATAATATTTTCTTAACACCCTGATGACACGTGCGAAATATGGGTGAAGTCGGTTCACAACCACGCCTTCTTCCAATATAACGCTAGTTTGAATCCCTTTTGATGCCTTCTCTGTATAATATATACATTAGGAACCAATGATGATAGCGGAATAAAACTTTGCACAAATACGGTATTTGAAAAATATGTAAATGACGTATAATGAAATCTCGATTATCACTTTATCATGCGAGAGTATAAAATGTTCGGTTACACCCGAACTTAGCCCTTCCTTACTTGTTTTGTTCTTGTTTTGTAATATGCTTGGCAGATTGTATGCCTTATGTTTGATTTACTTGTATTTATAAAGTTAAGTTGTTAAAAAGTTACATATCCGTATAATATATAGTTGTGAGGTTTTTCTATGGTTTCTATTATTTTTATTCAAATGATTCTTAAAAACATTAATTTTTAACAAATGCTTATGACTTGAAACATAAATCTTGCAATTATGAATAATATTGAATTTTAACGTAAAGGGATAAAAAAAAGTATAAGTCCTTACCTTGGTTTTAAGCTATCTCCTCACCAATTCTCAGCCAAATCGGTTCAGCCGTTCTTGTGTTATAAAAGGTGCAACTGACAAGACTTTCTTTTATATATATAGACGTGAGGTTTTTCTATATTTTTTATTATTGTCGCGTTCGTATGTGTCAGTTTTTTTATGACCTTTTAAATTTTTTCTTATGTTATAGTGAACGAAAAATTGGGTACCAAATTATCAGTGCGGTCACGGCAGCCCAACCATTTTGTTCAGCGCTGGGATGTTTTGTGCGTACAATTCTAATGGATTGGAAAAATAGATAATAGTGGTTCAGAAAACACAAGTTATGTTAAACTACGTTTTTACCAAAATGTTACAACTAAGCGTAAAAAACATCAAGATAAGGAAAAAAATTTAAAGTTGTCATTAAAAAAACTTTGACGAACATACGAACGCCAAACCCTTTGAGGGTTTTACTATACTGACCTAGTACCATCACCCTGACTTGGAATTTCTCACCCTCCAGACAATAATCCCAAAAATGTTCCACAGCGTAATTTACACCAATCGGCGGAATAAACTGATTATATTGGATGGGGAAAAAAGCCGTGATGATGCGAAAAAACATATGCGCAAGCGCCTGAGTCTTAACTCGTACGGAAACCAAAAACGAAGTGTAGGCGGCTGGAGTTGTGCGTCCCTTTTGTGTAAGTTGTTGTGTTCAGGTTGGTAGTGCGGTGTCATATTTGAGTGTATTGGTGTGATGTGTATTGATGTGGAAGGTGAGTGGTGAGTGTGGTGTGCTGTTATGATGATTTTGTCTGCCAATGTGGGGTGTTGAAATGTGGTCTGGGTGTGTTTCATGACGGTGTAGGCCGAGAGTCATTTAGACGTCCCGGCCCCCCTAAGTAAATTATTAGCCCAGTAGTCGTTGCAATGTGGCCATCACGTTACTGAGCCCAGTGGATTGGCGAGACCGCGGCCTAGGTTGACGCTGCCGCGTAGAGGTATTATGTTGTTGGCGCCGAGTACGGGTTCGGGATTCTGGTGGTGGCTCAGCTCTTCGTGGTCGTGCAGCACTTTTCGCCTGCGGGCGTCGGGTCGTAGAATGACTGGAGGAGTCAAGTAATTGTCTGCCGTCTCGATGAAGGAGTGTGTGATCCGGCCGGATGCATATTTGGCACGTGTATACGGACGTACACTCCGATGTGGAGTGGGTAGTTGCCAGACAATTTAGGCAGTGGCCTCGACAATCTGCTGGCGGAGCGGAGGCAGCATCCTCTTAAATATGCTGCAGTGCGGTAACCTGTGGGGGCGGCGGTAAAGCGAGCATCGGAGACGCTGCGGGTCTGCTAGCACCGGCGTCAGATTTGCGCGTGTTGCACTTCGGGCAACGTTTGGTTATGTTGTGGCCGTGGGATTCCGAGGGGCTGGTGTAGGCCCCGTTCGTGGCATGTGAATGGACGACCGAACGGCTGGCATTGATGCTGTCGGCATATCGACATCCATTCGATCTGTCAAAGATATTATTTAAGTTATATGTTTGTGGTAGATACGGATATGATAGTTGGTGCTACGTTAGGCTGAACCCACACCGGGTTAGTCAAAACAGTATTTCTTGCCCCATACGCAACTGCCCATAGCTTCATATGTGACAACCCACACCGAACAAGACGAAACGAAAACGCATGTTCGAGCTTTGACTTGTTTGAAGAGCTGTTGTCGAACTTCTTATGTATTTTCATACAGCCAACGCACACCAAATGCGACAAAACCGTCTTTGTTGCCGATCAACACATGCTGAGCTACGGCGTAACCCACACCGAATGGAACAGAATGGAATGGTACAAGACACGACAGAAAAACACGTTTCGTTGCTTATAGCTGAACCGTTTGTTTTCATAGTCAAAATTACGCATTTTCTTTGTGCAAGTTCTACAAGTTGTTAAAATGAATATTGACGCGGAGAAACTGGTATTTTTGATAGAGGCAAGGAGCCCGATATATAATTATAAAAATAAAGATCACACAAATAAGTTAATAACAGAAAAACTATGGAACGAAATAGCTACAGAAATGAATAGAGACGGTAAGTTCAGCTTATTTTATTTACACCATTTGTACACACATACATCCATACATACATACATACGTAATGTTGATAAGTATTTAAAAATATAGTGAAAATCAATTGTAGATATACAGTACAAAACTAAGCAAAATTAGATAGCGTATTTATTTTGCCAAGAAACTGATCCAGTGGTAGAGTTAAAATATGATAGGAATTGGTCACGTACACGCGCACCATTTGATGGCCTAGTGTTTTCAATATTTTCATTTGTAGCCTCTTGGACTAAATATTCCATAGCATCGAGTTCATTATATATTTCATGAAGCAAATGTTCTCGTTCCCGAATCATATTATGTAAAGAACAAGCGGCTAATATAATAGTTTCTACTTTATTAGGCGACAACAGAATTTCTGTATGAAAAATTCGAAACTTGTTTGCAAGCATACCAAATGTACATTCCACTACTCGTCTTGCTCTTGATAAACGGTAGTTGAATATTCTTCGCTCATTTGTTCTTCGTGCAAAAAGTCTTAGAACATTCGTAAGAAGTGGATAGCCTTCATCGGCGACAAAAACAAAAGGTATGCATTCGCAGCTATCTTGACATAGCTTTTGGTTACGTGGTAAATTCAATTGTTTTCGAAGAAGTTTTTTTTCCAAAATTTGAGTGTTTGAAAACACCACTATCGCAATTTCATCCAAAGTCGTCAACATCAACACAATTGAACTGCCCATATGCAGTAAATGTACTGAATGAAATTTTTTATAATTAAAATAATTTGATCCTGCTTTTGGAGGGCACTATATTCTTATGTGTTTTTCATCTATAGCTTAAATGATTCCCCAGTTTCCAAATACCTGAAATTATATTTTAATTAATTGAAATTTTGGTATACCCATCACAATTAAAAAAAAAAACAAACATCTGGATCGAGTGGTAAGCAGAAGCGGAAGTGGTACTTGGCTGATGCAATGTGTTTTTTAAAAGAATTTGTACATCAGCATCGTGAAATGAGCAGTAATTTACCTGCAAATAGCCCTGATGTCGAAGAACAAACTACCGACATGTCGCAAAATGATTTTACCGATGCTGTAAGTACTGATAAAAGCAGTCAAATACCTGCGAAAAAGAGTAAGATATCTATATCTGAGCTGATAGCAGGACCAATGATTGAGTTCCTAAACTCCAAAACGAAACATAAACCAAAAGAAAATGGAAATGAATTATTTTTTAAAAGTTTGCTGTCTGATTATGAAAAACTCTCCAGCAAAAGGCAAAGAATATTCAGAATGCATATGATAAATAAAATGAATCAGTTACAAGAGGAAGAGGAAAATTAATATTTAAGTACTTCAACGTCATCATCGATCATGGGATTATCTAATATAGTGTTGTATAATTAATAATTTATATTTTCATATTGATCATTGTAAAATTTTACCAAAGAAGGGATTTTGAATTAAAAATACATTAATTTTAAGTTTAAAAAGCTATTTGTTTTTACTCACCGTAGTGTTATAATTAATCTTTCCGCAGGAGCGATGCTTTTGCGGTAGTTCGTATTTTGCTTAAATTTAAATGTTGACACCTGCATCCTTGTGAAATTTCGAAATTTTCTCGGATGCATTCTCAGTTCAGAAATCAAATTTGTAATAACATTTTCTGAATCGCGCTTCTGGTTGTACGGATGCACCCACCATTCTCTTTTATTTCTTTCACTTCGTTCACAAAACTCAATTATTGAAAATAGCACTGGCAGAATTTCATCGTCCGAATCCGACGACATCTTTGCAAGAACTGATTCGTTTTCTTCTTTTTTCGTTTTATTTCAATGCACACCAAGCGAGACAAAAAGACGAAATGTTGCATTGTGCTTCGGTTGGTTTGAGTTCGAACACAAGATGTTTTTGTGTTTTATTAGTCATAGACAGCAAACTTTTAAAAAATAATTCATTTCCATTTTCTTTTGGTTTTTGTTTCGTTTTGGAGTTTAGGAACTCAATCATTGGTCCTGCTATCATCTCAGATATAGATATCTTACTCTTCTTCGCAGGTATTTGACTGCTTTTATCAGTACTTACAGCATCGGTAAAATCATTTGGCGACATGTCGGTAGTTTGTTCTTCGACATCAGGTAAATTACTGCTCATTTCACGATGCTGATGTACAAATTATTTTAAAAAACACATTGCATCAGCCAAGTACCACTTCCGCTTCTGCTTACCACTCGATCCAGATGGTTGTTTTTTTCTTCCCTCAAATACCTCGAATATCAGTTCCGTAAATTTGTCCATTTATTTTTGCATGTTGCTACTGCAAGATATAAAATTTGGAATTTTTAAATTGTGATGGGTATACCAAAATTTCAATTAATTAAAATATAATTTCAGGTTGTTTATGCGACTCCATGGCATCTGGCCCCTCCACACCACATTCATCACCACACTCACATTCATCACACAACACAACATTCAGCACACAACCTGCATCATCATACCACGCAACAAACAAACCACACTGCACACACACCATAATCGTTTTTTTCACCACTCAGCCGATTAAAAAGGATTTGTTAGATCGGGGTGTATCACAATTCGCTTTTTACGCCCGTACCGAAAATACACGTCTCGCCAACTAGTTCACCGTCGATTCGCCAATTTTTAATAGCTTAAAGTTCTGATCAAGATTTGGAGTCCTCATCCGGTCGCGTGTGTGTGTGTGCAGGAGCATCAAGAGCATCAGGAGTGAAAAGTGTACAGTGTGATGAAAAATAAAGAATTATATCTACCATAGCTTCAAGTTTGGATTATAAAAATATTGAAGTTTCAAAGGGAAATACCTAAATAAATTAATTGTTACATTTTTATACGAAAATTGAGAAATTTTTAATTTAACCAAAACCACCAAGAGATGCCTAACTAAAGGGAAAGTAAGTATACCCAGCAAAATACATAGTGAAATTAACTCCAACAAACACAGGTATTTGGAAACTGGGGAATCATTTAAGCTATAGATTGAAAACACATAAGAATACAGTGCCCTCCAAAAGCAGGATCAAATTATTTTAATTATAAAAAATTTCATTCAGTACATTTACTGCATATGGGCAGTTCAATTGTGTTGATGTTGACGACTTTGGATGAAATTGCGATAGTGGTGTTTTCAAACACTCAAATTTTGGAAAAAAAACTTATTCGAAAACAATTGAATTTACCACATAACCAAACAATTTTCGAATTTTTCATACAGAAATTCTGTTGTCGCCTAATAAAGTAGAAACTATTATATTAGCCGCTTGTTCTTTACATAATATGATTCGGGAACGAGAACATTTGCTTCATGAAATATATAATGAACTCGATGCTATGGAATATTTAGTCCAAGAGGCTACAAATGAAAATATTGAAAACACAAGGCCATCAATTGGTGCGCGTTACATACGTGACCAGTTCCTATCATATTTTAACTCTACCACTGGATCAGTTTCTTGGCAAAATAAATACGCTATCTAATTTTGCTTAGTTTTGTACTGTATATCTACAATTGATTTTTACTATATTTTTAAATACTTATCAACATTACGTATGTATGTATGTATGTATGTATGTATGTATGTATGTAAATTAATTATGTCGTTTGTTTTTGGGCAACCACGGGCAAATGCCTAGTTTTCTTTATTACATTTTCTTAAATATAATATTTTGCTTAAGCCTAGATACAAATATTAATCTTACATTCTAGGAAGTATATCTACAATCCACTTGAGATAGGACATATGTTACAAGTGGGAAGATTCATCTTACCATCTGTGAGTTACATTTTTGGACCACCTAAGGCGGACAGTATTAGGAAAGTACCATATGGGTTACATATTTATAACAGAAATACAATATGTTCATGTAATATGAACTGGTGGTATTAACTCCCCCACCACTAAATTGAAGCGTCCCGATTCAAAGAGGAATAGTGCATGATCCTTTCCATCATTTGATCTATAGGTTGGGCTTGATCTTGCATTGGAATTTGTTCAATGTTAATTTTAACCTGTGTGCTTTTATTCTTTTTGTATTTACAGATTATTAGTATTACTATTATAAGGCTGACAATTGTTATCAGACTGTAATTTATCATTTTACTTTTTTTGCTTCATACCTGGTTTTGTTATTTCCTGAATATTTTTAATGTTTTGAAAATGTATTTCTTCCATACTTAAATTCTTGGTGATTGTAATATTAATAACCTTAACTGGATTTGGTAATAATTTCATTGTGAGAGGCTTACGATGTCTATAGACTAAGTTACCAATTTGAACATTACAATTTTCAAATCGTATTAATTAATTACCGTTATTAGTAAAGTTGTTAGAATTACAGTTGTGATAAATGGTTTTATTTTTTGCATTGATTACGTAAATATGGTTTGTATCCATTTCTATTACTTTTGATTGGTTATTATACTTATATTTACAATTCATCTTAATTTGACTCCTAAATAAATATTCGATGCAATCGTCTTTGTATTATTCTAATTCTTTTTTAATGGAAGTCTTTTTATATGTGATATCATTTAGACATAAAATTTCCTTTTCTTGTATATTTAATTCTGCTTGATTTATATTCGGTATAGGTTGAATGTATATTGATTGATAGGTCTCTTTAGTAAAACTAGGAATCTTTACTAAAATCACAATATTTTCGTTTTGAGTGGCAATTACCATTTTGATCTTACCCAATTTTTCAAAAGTTATATTCAATTTTAAACTATCGTCATCTGAAATAATATCTCTCCTTAAGAGGTTATTTTGGCTCGTGATTATGATCTCTTTTATTCTTACCATATTAGCCTCAATATACATTAAATTCCCCAACAGTTTGTTTGTCCACCGTTCCTTTGCTATTTTATTTAATTCTGAGCTAACTGCGTTTATATTCTAAAATAATTTCCTGTAGTGATTGTTAGTATTATCGCTAATAGCTTTAATTTGGTAGTTACATTTTTCATTAATGTTTTTCTGAATATTGATTTGTTCGATTGCATTGTATGCATTGATTGTACTTATTTCTAATTTGCCTTCTATTTCTTGACGGTCTTCGTCGTCCATGATGCCATAAATATATTTAAGACCTGTCCCTATAATATTAACTAATCCCCTTTTCTCAATTCTATGATGTGGGGTGAGTGTATATATCTGAGTTCTAATATGCTTAATTTTAGCCATTACAAGCGGATTCGGTTCTTTTTCTTTGAGTGCCATTTCCTCTAAATTGTCAACTATTTCTTTGTACATTGTTGTATTAATAAGATATGTAATTCTGTCGTATCTTTCAACCAACTTTAGTTTTTCTAGGTTCAGAAGGGAATATCCATTCCCGTGATTGAGATCCATGATTTCGATTTGAGCTGTGATGAATGGCATTGCCGTATAAAGTATGATGATGTATAACATTGTGAACCTAAACAATTTTAAGATTTAATATTATCTTTATGTATTATTCTGTTTCTGTTTTGTATTTTAATTGTATTTCCTAAATCTTCTAATACTACTTGTCCTTTGTACTTGGGGTTCAATTTATTTCTTTCCCCATAAATTTTTTCATTAATAATATCTCCTTTCTGATAACTTTTCTGAAGCCTTTTCTTGTTATGATGCTCTAGCATTTTCTCTTGAGCATTTTGCAACACATTTTTCATATTATCGTGAGGCTCTTTATTAAATAAAATGTTGCAAGGTTGTTTACCTGTTACAGAATGAATTGTTTTATTATACTGTTGAACTGCTCTCATAATTAATTCAAAATTATTAATTAAGCTGTGTTCTTGCTTTAAACATCTGGAGATTTCAATCAGTGTTGAATGAACTCTTTCTATTTGGCCATTACTTGTACTGTGGCGTGGTGTACAATACAATACTTTTAACATTTGGAAATGTTTGTAACAGTTCCAAAACTTTTTCTTCTAAATTTGATTTGTCTTTTATATATTTTACGATTAGAAATTTGGAATATGAATCTATACATGTAAGAAATTTAAGCTTTTGTGCGAAAAAAATATCTATATGTTCTCCCTCTTTGTTTGGTATTGGTGCTTCCCCTATTGGAATTAGTTTCGGATGTCTTTCATATTTATTACTATTACATATGCTACAATTTTTTGCGTACTGTTTAAATTGTTTTATCATTAAAGGCCAATAATATTGATGCCTAATTTGTGCCAAATTTCCCTGTAATTTCTATGTGCTCTATTATGTGATCCTTGATCTTCTTTATTGCATATATCATTAGGGAATAGTTTAGTATATAGAAATTTTATCATGGGAAATGTCTCCTTCAAAATGTTTTTTTATTGCATACAGCACTTCAGGTGTGCAAAATATTCCTGTAACTACTTTTGGATTCATATATTCTTTTAAAATACCAATTATATTTTCTGGTCTGTCATATTCAATTAAAAAACGTTTATTATTAAAAGAAAAAATAGTCTCTAAGACAGTAATTCTTGCTCCATTATCGATTACTATCTGCTGCTTAAAATGATTCAAAGGTTTTTTTGTTTCATGAATTTGGTACTCATCGCTACTTTCTGCGGAATGTTGGGTTTCTATTAGTGAATCATTTGAGTCACTCGACTCACATGAACTAGTTAAATTATTTAATACTTGTCTTGATAATGCGTTAGCAACTACATTTGTTGTTCCCGGTTTATAAATAATTTTTGGAGAAAACTCCTCAATAAAAGCTCGCCATCTTTTCATTTTAACATTTGGATTTTTTTCGGACATTGCAAATGCTAATGGTTGATGATCCGTATGAATTTCTAAATTTTTTACTGCATAAAGATAATGGCGTAATGTCTTTAATGCCCAAACTATGGCGAATAATTCTTTTTCGTTTGTTGCGTAATTTTGTTCGGTGGTGTTTAATGTCTTTGAAATAAATGTTATTGGTCTTCCTTCTTGGGATAAGACTGCACCTACAGCAACATTAGATGCGTCAGTAGTTAAAATTAATTTTTTCTCAAAGTTTGGTTGAGCTAATTCAACTTGTTCTTGTAACGCTCTTTTTAAGGTTTCACAAGCAACAATTCCTTCTTGATCAAGATTAATAATTGTTTTTTTGGACATATACTGCGATATTTTACCATTTTCTCCCTTTAAGTGTTTTGTTAGTGGTTTAGCTATTGTTGCATAATTTCCTATAAATTTTCTATAGTATCCCGTTAATCCTAAAAATCCTCTAAGTTGTCGTAACGTCTTGGGATATGGGTAATTTTTTATTGTCTCTACTTTTCTACTTTTTTGGGATTTATAACTTTATGGGATACAACGTATCCCAAAATTCCACCTCGATTTCTAAAAATTTAGATTTTTCTATAGATATTTTCAAATGGGCTTCTTCGAGGGTTTGTACTATATATTTCAAATGAGATATATGTTCCTTTAGAGTTTTTGAATATAATATTATGTCGTCAACATATAAGTGACAAAATTTTCCTATAAATTCATGTAAAATATTATTCATTGCTCTCTGAAATATACTTGGAGCATTTTTAAGTCCAAATGGCATTCTAAGGTATTCATATTTTCCGTTATTTACAGAAAATGCTGTTTTTTCTATATCGTTTTCTCCCATCAATATCTGATGAAATCCAGACTCTAAATCTATTGTGGAAAAGTATTTTGATTCTCCCAAATTAAAAAGTATTACCTCGGGATTAGGCATTGGGTACCTGTCGGTTACTGTTTTTCATTAATTTTTTTAAAGTCGATGACCAGTCTTAATTTCGGACTACCATCTTCATTTATTCCTTTTTTGGAACGACCCAAACGGGAGAATTATATGGGCTTTTACTATGTCGTATAATCCCTTTTGCAAGTAAACTTTCGATTTCCTTATTAACAAAATTATTTGCAGATATAGAATAAGGATATTGTTTGGACCATATAGGTTTGTCATCCTCAGTTCTAATTTCTGCTTTAATATCTGTTCTAAAAGGTAAATCCATGTTAACATTTTGATGAGCTTTATTTATTATTTCAATAACATCCTCTCTTAGCAATGAAATGTTGATATCTTTCGTTTCATTATTATTACATTTGTACGTATCAGCAACTTCGTTAGAATGTTCAACATTATTTATTCTTAAAATGGTGTGAGCATTTGCTTCATTAATTTTCCTATCCTTAATATCATTTTTGCTAATATTATTACTGACGGGTGCCTTAGGACTTTTTTGTGCCAAGGGGTTTAGTATAATTAAATCATTGAGAAAATTTATTTTCTTTGTTTTATTATTCCCATAAATCAATTTTCTATTCGGAATATCAATTGTCGCTCCGATTTTATTTAGGAAATTAATTCCAATTAAAAGATCGCTCTCTAAATTGTTAATTTCATAAAACCGTTCCTGTATACCAAACAGATTGATATTATGAAAATATTTTATTATGGTCGAACCATGAATGGTTCTAACTTCTTCTTAATAGCTAAAATGTTTTTATTATTATAAATATGAGCTGGTTGCCCCCGTATCTATGAGAATTCTAAAGATTTGCCCAGTTTTTTTATCGGTTTTAATAACATACGGCAAATCGGAGTTCACCCTAAAAAATGGTTCTCACCAATATTATTAATTCGTTGAATTTTTGGTTGAGGTTGTGTGCTTATTTGTGCACTTTCAATGGACCTTTTTGGTATATTTGTTAGCTGATAATTTGTCTGCCAATTATATCTGTTACTCCTCACGTGTGCTTGGTTTCTTTGATTGGGTTTATTTGTTAATTGGATTGATTGATCCACTTCCATAGGTTCTGGGTAATTGGCATACATTTGGTATGAATTATTATTTGTTTGGGGGTACCTTAAATTATTCTGAAAATTCGAATATCTTCGGTTAGCTTGAGGCTGGTTTCGTGAACCAATTTCATGATTGTTTTTAGTAAATTGCAAAGCAAATTGCGATCGTATTTGATTTGAATGAAGTTCTTGTGCTTTAGCAAGAGCATTTGGCAAATCGGTAGTGTTAATAAATAATATTTGGTTTAGAGGGTAATTTAAACCAGTTATAAAAGTTCTTAACGCGGTTTCTCGATTCTTGATATTTAATTGTTTTGTAATATCGGAATTGGTGCCGTGCGTCATTATAGTTTTATTTATTAGTAATGTCAATTTCTAATTAACTTCATTATAATAATCAATTAAGGATGTCGAGCCTTGTCTGTTTCTTAATCAATGGATTAGTTAACATATCATTAGCATTACCTACAATCTTATTTCGGAGGATAGTTAATGCTCCAAAATACCTTCTACTACCTTCAATATATAGGCTCATCGAATTCTTTGCAGCTTCTCTCCAGCTGACATAAGATTTACCGGAAAATTCTGGCAAAGACTTTATTATGTCTAAATTTTCGTCACATGCTATGGAATCGTTAATTCTTTGAGTTTCATGCTCAGTTACATGTGACGCATCTGTTAGAATTTTAATTCTATTACTCAACTGAGCTATCTCAGTTCTTAAGTTTGCGGTTTGTGTAGCTATTAATCTAGCTAAATCGTCTACAGTAAAATTATTCACTGCCATTTTGAAAAATTATAAAATTATCTTGATCTCTTAAAAATTCTTTATTCCTATCGCCTCTTTTTTATAATCGTTATTTTTCGGGTTTGCCCTTTTTTATATACTATATGTATTTGTGAGTTTCATGAAGCACATTAATACTCACAATAAAAAATTTTTATACTTAATTTAATTAATAAATTCATATGTATAAGCCTTACTTACAACTAATTTTATGTTGCTGCTTCTACTGCTGCTGTTGTTACTGTTGCTATTGCTGCTGTTGCTGCTGTTACTACTGTTGCGGCTATTGTTGACTTTGCTGCTACTGTTGCTTTTTAAGTCGAATTTTGGCGGTTGGTTGTGCAATGGTCGTCGTTGGCGGCCGTGTGCGAGGTTTAAATGAAATCAGTTTTTTGGTGAAATTTCTGATTTACAGATTTTTTTTATTTATTTGTTTTTATGTGGATAGTTTATAGATCCACGCACTTTCTTCTATTTGTTTGAAATTTTCAAAAATTTTCACTTTCAGTTTTTGGTTTCTCAATTCACATTTTAAAATCACTTTATTGTGAAACTGTTGTAGTTTTTTGTTTCTCAATTTTACTTATATTTTCCATTGTACGTTAGCTTGTTTCTCGCTCGTAATCCGTATAGACGTGGCGCGTTCGATAGGCAGTTTGCAAACACTCGAATTTTTTTTCAATTGTGGCGCTGAGATTTTTTCTTATGTCTCTTAGCGATTTTTATTTTGCCGTTAATTGCTTTGCGCGCTTCTAATTACCACCGTACGCTTTGAGTCGACTTCTCGATACTAGTTTGGGTTTTTTTTTTGTTTTTGTTTTTTTTGTTTTTGGTCCAACAGGAGTTTACGTGTCTCCTTGCAGGATCGCCAATTAATTATGTCGTTTGTTTTTGGGCAACCACGAGCAACTGCCTCGTTTTCTTTATTACATTTTCTTAAATACAATATTTTGCTTAAGCCTAGATACAAATATTAATCTTACATTCTAGGAAGTATATCTACAATCCACTTGAGATAGGACATATGTAGGACATATGTTACAAGTGGGAAGATTCATCTTACAATCTATGAATTACATTTTTGGACCACCTAAGGCGGACAGTATTAGGAAAGTACCATATGGGTTAATAGAAATACAATATGTTCATGTAATATGAACTGGTGGTATTAACTTGTATGTACAAATGGTGTAAATAAAATAAACTGAACTTACCGTCTCTATTCATTTCTGTAGCTATTTCGTCCCATAGTTTTTCTGTTATTAACTTATTTGTGTGATCTTTATTTTTATAATTATATATCGGGCTCCTTGCCTCTATCAAAAATATCAGTTTTTCCGCGTCAATATTCATTTAACAACTTGTAGAACTTGCACAAAGAAAATGCGTAATTTTGACTATGAAAACCAACGGTTCAGCTATAAGCAGCAAAACGTGTTTTTCCGTCGTGTCTTGTTCCATTCCATTCTGTTCCATTCGGTGTGGGTTACGCCGTAGCTCAGCCAGAGAACTTAAAACATAGAGAAGGTGCAAATTGAATTCTGTATGATGTTCGATTGGACGGCTAACAGAGCTTATAAGATTTTGGAACGGAATTCACCATTCTCGCTACTATTTAGCAGAATTAAGCACGTTCTCTGGCAGAAATATATGTAAAACGACTGAATTCATGCGAGAATGAATAAAGAGAAATGCTTTGAAGAAAAATATGCAAAGTCACACAAAGAATGTAAAGAAGCATTCTCTGAGACACATATGCGTGATCTTGTATCATATGAACCATTTT
>NW_026090466.1:0-16265 GCF_024586455.1 Bactrocera neohumeralis
ATGGGTTGAGGCTGGTTGACTTCGCCGGGGCCCGAAATATGGTTATCTCTAGTACTAGATTCCAGCATAAGAAGATTCATCAAGCTACCTGGCTGTCTCGGATCGAAAAACTACCAACCAGATCGATCATGTTGTGATAGACGGAAGACAAGTCCAGTGTTTTAGATGTGCGTGCGCTCCGAGGTAATAACATCGACTCGGACCACTATCTTGTTGCAGCTAAGATTCGCACCCGCCTCTGTGCAGCAAAAAACGCGCGTCATCAAACACAAGGAAGATTCGATGTCGAGAGGCTGCAATCACAACAGACAGCAGAACGATTTTCTACTCGGCTTGCACTCCTGCTCTCTGAGAGCACTCGTCAAAGACTCGGTATAAGGGAACTGTGGGACGGCATTTCAAACTCCTTACGAACAGCTGCAACCGAAACCATTGGTTTTCGGAAAGAGCAAAAGAACAGCTGGTACGACGAGGAGTGCCGTGTCGCAGCGGAGCGAAAACAGGCTGCCTACCTCGCAACGTTACGATCGACCACAATACGTGCGGGATGGGATAGATACCGAGAGTTGAAAAGGGAAGCGAGACGCATTTGCAGACAGAAAAAGAAAGAGGCCGAAATGCGTGAGTACGAAGAGCTTGATAAGCTGGCCGACAGGGGTAATGCTCGAAAATTCTACGAAAAAAATGCGGCGGCTTACAGAAGGTTTCAAGACCGGAGCATACTCTTGTAGAACCCCCAAAGGTGATCTAGTGACCGATGCCCAGAGCATACTTAAATTATGGAGGGAACACTTCTCCAGCCTGCTGAATGGCAGTGAACGCACAACACCAGGAGAAGGAGAACCCGATTCCCCAATCGATGACGATGGAGCAGACGTTCCATTACCCGACCATGAAGAAGTTCGAATAGCAATTGCCCGTCTGAGGAACAACAAAGCGGCAGGGGCCGACGGATTGCCGGCCGAGCTATTCAAACACGGCGGCGAAGAACTGATAAGGTGCATGCATCAGCTTCTTTGTAAAATATGGTCGGACGAAAGCATGCCCAACGATTGGAATTTAAGTGTGCTATGCCCAATCCATAAAAAGGAGACCCCACAATCTGCGCCAACTACCGTGTGATTAGCCTCCTCAACATCGCATATAAGGTTCTATCGAGCGTATTGTGTGAAAGATTAAAGCCCACCGTCAACAAACTGATTGGACCTTATCAGTGTGGCTTTAGACCTGGCAAATCAACAACCGACCAGATATTCATCATGCGCCAAATCTTGGAAAAGACCCGTGAAAGGAGAATCGACACACACCACCTCTTCGTCGATTTCAAAGCTGCTTTCGACAGCACGAAAAGGAGCTGCCTTTATGCCGCGATGTCTGAATTTGGTATCCCCGCAAACTAATACGGCTGTGTAAACTGACGTTCAGTAACACCAAAAGCTCCGTCAGGATCGGGAAGGACCTCTCCGAGCCGTTCGATACCAAACGAGGTTTCAGACAAGGCGATTCCCTATCGTGCGACTTTTTCAACCTGCTTTTGGAGAAAATAGTTCGAGCCGCAGAACTAAATAGAGAAGGTACCATCTTCTATAAGAGTGTACAGCTGTTGGCGTATGCCGATGATATTGATATCATCGGCCTCAACACCCGCGCCGTTAGTTCTGCTTTCTCCAGGCTGGACAAGGAAGCACAGAAAATGGGTCTGGCAGTGAACGAGGTCAAGACGAAATATCTCCTGTCATCAAACAAACAGTCGTCGCATTCGCGACTTGGCTCTCACGTCACTGTTGACAGTCATAACTTTGAAGTCGTAGATAATTTCGTCTATCTTGGAACCAGCGTAAACACCACCAACAATGTCAGCTTAGAAATCCAACGCAGGATAACTCTTGCCAACAGGTGCTACTTCGGACTGAGTAGGCAATTGAGAAGCAAAGTCCTCTCTCGACAAACAAAAGCCAAACTCTATAAGTCACTCATAATTCCCGTCCTGCTGTATGGTGCAGAGTCTTGGACGATGTCAACAACGGATGAGTCGACGTTGCGAGTTTTCGAGAGAAAAGTTCTGTGAAAGATTTATGGTCCTTTGCGCGTTAGCCACGGCGAATACCGCATTCGATGGAACGATGAGCTGTACGAGATATACGACGACATCGACATAGTTCAGCGAATTAAAAGACAGCGGCTACGCTGGCTAGGTCATGTTGTCCGGATGGACGAAAACACTCCAGCTCTGAAAATATTCGACGCAGTACCCGCCGGGGGAAGCAGAGGAAGAGGAAGACCTCCACTCCGTTGGAATGACCAAGTGGAGAAGGACCTGGCTTCGCTTGGAATATCCAATTGACGCCACGTAGCGAAAAGAAGAAACGACTGGCGCGCTGTTGTTAACTCGGCTATAATCGCTTAAGCGGTTTCTACGCCAATTAAGAAGAAGAAGAAGAATTCGTTTCAGAGGTATGGTTTCTTCGGCAAAGTTTCTTATTTTGATCCTAAGAATATGATTTTCATAGAGCAATGGGCGATTTTTTTGCCTCCCCACAAATCGACCCGGCCTAAGATATATATACTTATTTTTTTGTTTTTTGTTTGCGGACTTATTCGAATGCCCTCGTATGCACTTTCGTAGTTACAGGCGTCAATACCCTTTGTATATGTGCCTGGTCTGTATGAAATGCGCTATTGTACATATATTCAAGTAATTTTATTGCTTGTTGTGTTTTTACGTTCTTCCGTTGTTGTAGGCGCGATACGAATCCAGAAGATAGTTCACCATGCGCAAGTGTTCACCTCTTTATGCTTTGTGTTTTTTGTTTTAACTTCGTATAATATAAATCAGCAGAAGAGTATTGCGGAAAATCTTGCAAGTGGATACTTGAAATTAAATTGTTGTTAAATTAGCTTGTTACGTGTGTTCGTAACACTGGGGTAATCAAATAGGCAAATAATATATAATTTTTTTTTACTGTTTTATCTTAATATATAAAAATCACGTGTCACGTTGTTTGTTTTCGATGGACTCCTAAACTACTGAACCGATTTTAATGAAATTTTTAACACTGTGTGCAGTTTGGTCCAACTTGAAAGATTGAAAGATAGGATATTTATTTATACAAATTATTTGTTTATTATTAGCAAAGAGCTATCCACCAGTTGGTGGCGCTAACAGCGGTATTGAGTAAGTGCGGAATGTTACAGTAGATGGCGCTACATTTCTTTCTAAATTTTCATGGATTTAGGCTGTCATAACAAAAGCTGCCACTTGCTAAAAACATTAAATGAAAATGCGTTGTTTAAGTTTATATTATTTGTGGTAAAGTTATACGAATCTATGACTTCCAATATTCTAAATTTAAGAAAAAATCACATACAATCCGTGAAATAAATAAAGTTATGTACATATGTATGGTCAGACAAATAAGCAATGCTGCCACTCTTTTCCAGTAAATCTTCCTCGAATTTGGGAGATTTCAGAGGAATTTAGGGAATCGCAAAGTTAATTTCTGCATGTATTTCCTAAATGCAAAAAAAAAATTTCATTTAGTTGCATTTAGGTATAGAATTTTGTATGGCTAATGCCCGGTTTCACAGTCCATACTTAAGTTGTGCCTAAATAAAATCTTAGCTAAGTATTGTTGCAAACTGAGTAGTCGTTTGCGTTTCACAGTCAATGCTTAATTTCTATAAAATTTTATTATGATATATGGCAACGTTATGGGCAACATATGTTTTACAAATGTCATTCATAAAAATATGTTTGAAATATTTAAATTATAACAGACAATACATAAATTTGCGAGGAAAATTATATCAAAAATTGATGAAAACAACAAAAGAACCCCAAATTTCATCACTAGCGAGTCGGAGCACCTATGGGAACTGAAGGAAAAGTATAAGCTGTTATTGAGTGCAAACGAACGGACACTTGCCCTACGCTACGAAAGATGTCGCTGAAAATTCAAAGCAAATTCAAAACAAAAATCAGCTGTTATTTAAGCATTGCTTAAGCCTCCCATTTTCAGTGCTTATGCCACCACATATTCTTCGGTTGAAGATTGGTTCAATTATTATTCTTCTGCGTAATTTGAATCCCCCTCGGTTATGCAACGGTACACGTTTGGTCATCAAAAAGTTAACAGGGAATATTCTTGAAGCAACCATTTTGACTGGAAAGTTTAAAGGAGAAGTGGTCCTGTTGCCCCGTATTCCAATGATACCGTCAGAGTCTACGATACCATTCAGCAGACTACAGTTTCCTATTCGTTTAGTTTTTGCCATGTCCATTAATAAGTCTCAAGGCCAAACAATGTCCATTTGTGGGTTAGATTTGGATAATCCATGTTTTTCCAATGGGCAATTATATGTTGCATGCTCACGTGTGGGAAAACCATCAAATCTATTTGTGTTAGCTCGAGACAGGTTAATCAAAAATATTGTGCACCAATTAGTGCTAAGTTAAATTAAAATGTTTATAATTCAAAAAAATAAATACTACTATTAAAAATTAAGAATTATCTGTCCTAAGATTATAAAATTAAATGTTACATGTTATCAACTAACAATTTTGTAATTAACTTATTTGTTAAAAACTTGAATATAAAATAAAAAATGAACTATTTTATGAAAATTTGTGCTTATTATCAACTCTACGAAAATTTTCATCAATAATTTTAAAAATTTTGACCTCAAGTTCAAATCTCAATTCCGTGGATTTTTATACCAGATATATGTATACTAAGGTTTCCGTCTTTATTCATAAATAATAATTTCACTGTAGTGAATAGTTTACTACAATTCTGAAAATTCGAATGATTCAAACCGATTTATCGTTTAAGTTCAAAATTTTACAGTTTCATATGTACATACATAGGTATGTATGTGGCATGTTAGCGTGTTGGAGAGCCATCTTCTTTATTTGTTTACACGCTACACAACAAAACAAAGAACGAACTTCGCCAAAAATATTTATTGATCAGAGACGTTATTCCCTGAATATATATTATATAATGGCCTTGAACAGAGTTCAAAAGCGTTTTAATATTTCAAATTTTCCTAGTATACATATATAGATGATATATATAATTAAATTTTTCTCGGTTTGTACCGTTCAAACGGATTATCTTAAATATAAATCCGTTTGTTATCATACATATGTACATACATATAATAAATAGAAATAAAAAACGATACACTTACTTTATCTCGCCTCAAGGGGGTTTTTTGGGGGAAAGTAAGGTTTTGGTATGTTATGCCTTGTGTGCTCCAGTTTTTCTCCTTTTCCGATTTTATGTTGTATTAATGTTTTTTGCCCGATCGCGCCCGAATTATGTATTAGGTTATATTAATTAGATTTTTATAACGCGGCGCGCTCGTTTGATTTTAGTTTATTACTTTTTATGTATTATAATTTGTTTAAAAAACTTAATTTTTGTTTTATTATATTTTTACACCAAACATGTAATTATATAAATATGTTCATATATATGTATATGTTGTTATTTTAAAAATGAACTTCGTTTCTGTATGTGTTTATTTCTTGTTATATCCTTTTTGCACAGCAATGCTCGTAACTTTTCACTTCACCTAAATTTAGTTTTATTCTTTTTCTTTCGTTTTTTTTTATATGTTTAATGTCACTGCACTTTTTATGCTTTAAAATTTTTTATTTGGTTTTTCTTTTTTTCCCTATAGTGCCTTTCTGTAGGCTCGAAGGACCATGTATTTTTCGGTAAATTTCTTTGCACTCACCGGTCAGAAATTTCGTTCAGGAAATATATAAAAAAGGCAACACACAATTCCGCCAGAAATTTACAAAGAAATGTATTTTATTGAACTTTATGTACAATTTATATATTTAACTCGAATTATAAAATTAATGTTCGCACAATATGTTGGAGCTCGGGGTTAATCGCACGGCTATCGTTAGCGGATCGCAAAAAAGAAGTAGTAGCGAACTTGTTTCTCCGCCCCTTATGTTTTCTTTCGGTTGTGGTGAAAAATGCAGTGCGAAAGTAGTTATGTGTGATGTGGATTGTAGGTGGTGTAGAGATGAGTGTGGTGAATGAAGCGTGCTAGTGACGTATATTTTAACGAGTGAGTGTAGAGTGTTCTGGATGCGGGATTTTGTTGTGGTTAGGTGTTCGGTGTTGGTTATGGGTTGTGTGGGGCAGGAGACTAAAGCTCATTTAGCCATATGCTTTTGATTAGAACTGTTTTTTCTTCAATATCACTTTTCTTTGTAGAATATTTTTTTTATTAAAAAGTTTTAGAATCTTTCACTTTCACTTATCACCATCAAATATTGTTATTTGGTATAAAGTATTGTAAATGTTTGAAATAGCACTTTTGAAAAAAATGATAAGCAATTCGTTTAATAATTTTTAAGAATTATTTCGCGACCAACTGCTCCAGTAAAGAAACTTGAGTTGCTTTTATACAAAAACTTTGTTTACGTTCAAAATATTACTACAAATTTGTTTTACTGCAACAATAATAATATAAAATTGACAATAAAATACATTGAAAACTTTTATACAAAAACTTTGTTTAACTCACTCATTCATAAATTTTTACGTAAACATCAAAATAATTTCGGGTTTCGACCACTTCAAATTTGTTTGTAAACAATAAACTAATTCTGCGTGCAACAATGTCACAACATATGTTGATATGTACCGTGCAAGGTTTTGCAAGAGCAAGAGAACTAAGTGACAATAAGCAACAAATCACAAGTTTTCGTAAATAAGCAACAAATGTAAATAAAAAATATCAACTACAGTGGTCGTTTTGCGATATATTGTTTAATATTCATTTTATACATACATTAAAGAAGCTAATTGAACAGAAACTCAAATTTCGTATTTAAAATAACTTGCAGTGGATTGCATCGTTATAATGGGTGGAATCTCTGACGTTACTCATCTCATACCAAAAACTTTTCAAATCGAACCAAAGCTCTTCAGGCCCATAGGTCTGTTCATCAAAAATATCGCTCAATGTGGGAGATATATAAATTTGAAAGGAATGCTTTTCTAGTAATAATATGTCTGAATGTCAAAAATCGGTTCAATCGGGTCAGTAATTCCCGAATTATATACAAAAGTAAGTTGGGTTTTTGTCTGCTCGCTATAGCAGACTAAACCTTCACATGAAATGGAAAATGGCTTGAACCACTTTGAAGGGAATCCAATGAGGATGGTTTGTAAAAAAATCAGAATATGTTCATTTTTAATCGACTTATTTCCAAAAGTTTTCCATAAACAATTATTTTTTTTTCAATGTTTTTTGTTTTGTTTTATTTGATTTGATTTATTTGTAAATTATTTGAATGGTTCAATATCTGTCGTTTGCTTTCTTTATTTCGGCTATTCAAACGGTAAATTATTGAAATCCATTTAGTGAAAACTTTATGTGTGTTTCAAACGAAGTGATCAATTACAGATTGAAATTTGTTCCTAATATCTGTCGGCGCTCATTTGCCATCAACATACATTGGCTACCCAAAGCACATGCACGAGTACGCACGCACACATTCTTCTTTGGATAGTGGATGGTTCAACCAGATCAAATTGATTAAATATTTTCTGCGGAAATTTCTGATCCAGAATTATAAGAAGTGCTGAAAACCAATATGGTTCATGCACCTTGCCGACACCACAATTCCACTTCGGTTTGTATGTCTGACAATAAATGCACAAAACACTATTCACGTTCTTTGATTGATATTCATGTATCGGCGTCGCTCACCAAACGTCAATGGCAGAACATTCAGCATTCAATTTAGAAGAGTGAATATTGAAGTTGACAATACATGGATCATACCATATTCGCCATATGTCTAATTCACATTCAAAACTCATATCAATATTGAGTATTTCACTTTGGTGAAATCGATGAAATACCTTTGCAAGTCCGTCATCAAAGAAAGCAATATGGCGGTTATTGGCCTTGAACGAGATGAGATCAGCAAGTATCAAATGAAAGATGGACATCTAGGTGTGTTCTCATCTAATGCATTAGGACTAATTTATACAATCCACCCGAAAAACGACGACTGCTTCTACCTTTGGTTGCTATTGATTAATGTACGCAGTTCAACATCATTTGAGTCATTGCTTATTGTGAATGGTACGGTGTGTGCAATTTTTGAGAAGCATGCCAGCAATTACAACTTCTGGAACATGATAATCACTGGAATCAAACGGTGGACGATGCGGTAGTTATTTCGTCGCATGCCACTGAAGTTCGTACCCTTTTCGCGATGATCATTTCAACATATCAGCCTTCAAATGCGTGTCAATTATGAGATACGAACACAAATGACATTGCCGAAGACATTTTACATCGTATTCGTTAAGAATTAGAAATGGGCAAATTTCGGTTGATACTTCCTGTGGTTTGATATCAATTCCATCTGCGTACTGTCAATTCTCTTCAACGAAAGATGAAATCACCACGAATTTTTATCCGAACATTGCCCAAATTATCGTAACTACGATTGCTTGAGTGCACGCGCGGTTTTAGCTTCTTAAAATACCAATGTTAATGACTTAAACTGGAAGATTCAATGTCAAATTCCGAGAGGTTTGAGCTCATACAAATCGATCGCTTATTTTAACAATGAAGACGAAGCCATGAATTATACGGTGGAATTTCTAAATTCTTTGGAGAGGCTTAGCATGCCGCCGCATCATTTGCGTCTCAAGGTTGGATCATTCATTATGTTTTTCGCATCTTTATGCGGCGAAACTGTGTAATGAAACCCGACTGATTATGATGCAGCTATCTCATGCTTGATTCTAAGAATTGCTTTGAGTTCCAAAGATGTGCCATTTCAGTTTCAACGTATACAGTTTCCAGGGAAAATTGCATTTGCGGTGACAATCAACAGGACACAAGGAAGGCTAAAAGTGTGTGCCATAAGTCTGGAAATTCTTTAAAGACTTTCAAAAAAGGCTCCTTCTGCGTCGATGCAGCGCTGTCAGCGCTATTTGAAAGCATTGAAGGCGTCACGGAAGGCATTCTCCGGAATAGCCTTGCGAGCCAAGGCGCATGGTGCTTGCATCCTCTCTGTCGTCTCAAAATTCTTTTCAGGGAAGGAAACAAAGAAGTCCGGGAGGCCACATCTGGGCTGTAGAACGCCTGCGGAAGAGTTGTGGTGCCGGCCTTGGTTAGGTAGCTGTTCACAGGCGGTGTGAGCCGGGGCGTTGTCGTGGTGCAACTTCCAATTGGCTGCGATGTCTTTTCGGTCCCGATTGACCCTTCGTTAGAGTTTCTTGAGGACTTCCACGTAAAACTTGGCGTTGACGGTTTGTCCAGGAGGAACAAATTCATGGTGGACGATGCCTTTTATGTCAAAAAAGACAATAAGCATCGTTATCACTTTGGATTTGCTCATTCCTCCGGTCTTCATCAGCGACCCCGAATCGGGTCGATACTACCCCAAGTCGCAAATACTGTGAATTTGTCGATCAGTGTAAGAGTTGTATAGAGTATATGTATATATAAAATTGCTTAGATTCCGATCCCCTAGATGACGTTTCACATCTTAAAGTATTTCCTTGCTTTGATACTTGCAAGTTGCAAAAGTATAAAATGTTCGGTTGCATCCAAACTAAGTACTTCCTTACTTTTTGAATTGTACAAATTATTTAATAAGGGTCGAGAACGCGTTGTCATCAACATTAACTGATTATCAACACGTCAACGAGATAAAAGTAAAGGAATTGCTGCTTGAGAATCGACGATTAACAATAAGAGATCTGACTGGCATCGTTGAAACATCGGAAGTATCAGTAAAAACCATTTTGAAAGATCATTTCAGCCTAAGAAAAGTCAAAGCACCATTAGATCCAAAATCACAAAATTCTTCCAAAATTTAGCGTCGTTGGATGTCATGAAACGTATTATTAGTGGCTATCAGTCTTGGATCTATACTTACGACTCAGAGACAGAAGAATTTTCGACCAATATCGTGCCGAAACTATCACATTCGACTGCCTTAGATCTGTGTAACTTCTTTCTATTCAGCAAACTCAAACAACCTCTCCGGGGAAACCGTTTTAGTCAATTGAAGGCATTAAGTGTAATTCACAAGGCGCATTGACGGCTATTCGAGTATTGGAAAAAAGTTGGCACTTTGAGAGAAATGACACAGATTTTGAAGAATAAATTAAGAATTTTAAAATTATGAAAAACCTGATTATTTTTGCTCATACTCTGATAAATTGGTTGATAAACACCTTTAAGAAAAGCACTCAAGTATGAGTTCTTAATTCTAACTGGATGGTCCTCCGCCTAACGGTTTTATGTTTTTATTATCAGGTTGAACACCTTCTATCTCGCTTCCAAGTACTTGAAAAAATTTTTCGTTTAATAGATTTTATGGAAAATTGACCGCTTTGCAAAATGTTTCCAAACCGTTAAAAAGATTTTCGGACTTCCGGCTGACTTTATACCACATATGTTGTATACATTTTAATGAAATCGAGTGATTGTGTTTTTCTAATAACGGGTAAAAACTTTTCCCAGACCTCATTTAACCAATATCAGGGATTTCAAATATATAATATAGTTATATCTATTGTAGTTCACTGTGATTTTAATAAATTGCTAACGATATGCAAGCTACCTTAAATAAACTCGAAAGGCAGCTGTTTCTATCAATATTATTTACTAATAAATGATTTCCAAACTTCCGGTATAATATTCGATATGTATTAGCTTAAAATCGAAATTATATTATATTTTCCTACATTTAATAATTTCGCTTGTACTCTCAATTATTTTGTCTGTAAATTCAGTTTTGCTAGTATAAGTAGCTTATTTTATCTTATTCCTCATCGTACGCTACCTCTTAATAAACATGCGATTCTTTAGTGAATACTCTTAATTTTACTAATCCCTTGCCCCCTTGGGGACCACCCTAGAATATAATAGGTTCGCCTGCTAGTCCACAACCAACAAGAAAGAAAAAACGGATGAAGTATCGAAAGAAGAAATATTTTCTACTATAGATATAGGGTTATATATATACTATATAAATGATCAGGGTGACGAGAAAAGTCGAAATCCGGTTAACTGTTTGTCTGTACCTTGAGTACAATTTGAGATGTCTTGATGAAACTTGGTATGCAGGTTTCTTAGTAAAAAAAGTTCTAGTTCGTAGATGGATCACCATTGACCAAAAACACATAAAGCCCCATAACTAAGCACTAAATTAAGATACTAAACTCATATTTGGCACAGGGGATCGCAGTAGCTTTTTAAAAAACTGGGCGTGGCCCCGCTTTCTAATAAGCTTAATGTCTATACTTATCTCCTAAACCACTTAAGCTACAACAACCAAAATCGCTCAGCACGAATACTATAAGAACTCCCACCAATATTGTGAAAATGGATGAAATCGGATGATCTCGTTCACTCCCCACATAACTCAACTGTTAAAAACTACTAAAAGCGCGATAAATCAATAACTTAATACGCCAAAGACAATAAATTTTACCACCGAGATGGTATGAGAGAGCTTTATGAAGAGCCGGTTTGAAAATTGGACGATAAGCGTGGTACCGCCCACTTTTTGGTGAAATCTCATATCTTGAAACTCGACTGACCGATTTCGACAAAATTTGATATACTGTCCTTTTTTTTAATTTATATTTCACGTTGTGAAAATGAGCAAAATCGGAAAATAACCACGCCTACTTACCATATAGCACAACTTTAAATTCCACTTCATTCGTTCAGTTTCCAGTCCAGAAATCAAGAAGCAATTAATATATCGGGATAATACTTTGCACGAATAATGTCTTTAATGTGCGCCACCACATGATCAAACATTATATCTAACTGAAATTATGGGATAATCATTCTCTTATAATGGTATGACCGTATGTCAAAATCGGTGGAAACGGAGAAATACTTCCCCTTCCTTAGCCCATATATACTTAATAGATAAAAGATTTTCGAATTTCGAGGTAACTTTGTACCGCATATACCGGCCAACATCTGAGTTATCTCAATGAAAACAAGAGAGCGTGTTTTGCTGACAACAGTGTATCTTTGTACCTAAAATAGAAAAATTTTAGGGAAAACTTGGCCTAGCCCCTCTATAACTAATATCAGGATTTTCGAACATCCCGCTGACTTTACTCCATATGACTGGTTTTACACCTTATAGTAATTCCCTGGCTTTGGTTCTTGCAAGTTGCAAGAGTATAAAATGTTCGGTTGCATTCGAACTTAGCCCTTCCTTACTTGTTTAAATCAATATTTTTTGTTACTTGGTTGACTAAATCTATTAACGGTGAGGCTCTAATTTATTATAATACTAGCTGTTACCCTGTGCGTTTCGCTACATCTAAATCGAATAAAACTCTTAAGGGTTTTTACTTTGTGTTTTATTTATTGTTGTAAAACTGTTACTTATTTATAAAACATTTATAAAACATATTGGTATACAACATTTTTGGTTTTTACACCTGGCGCGGTAAATGAATAAGCACCTTGGTGTTCCCACTCTCGAGCAGGCGACGAACAATTGGCCGTGGGAGAAGCACGGTTCTTCCAAATTGACGCCGCACACTTGAAACGTTTGCCCTTGCGATTTGTTGATGGTCATCGCAAAGGCAAGACGTACTGGGAACTGCAAGCGCTTAAATTCAAACGACATTTCCGTTTTAATCATGGGAATGCGTTGTAAGAGTACAACTTCACCTGCTGCCTTGCCATTTAGTATTGTTGCTTCAATCAAATTCGGCCACAATTTTTTGACTGAAAGTCTTGTGCCATTACACAAGGTCGGTGGCTTCAGATTTCGTAGAAGTATAATGGGGGAACCGACTTTCAGGACCAAACGATGCGGTGGAAGACCGGGGGGATCCAAAGAATTCAAGAATTCAGTTGGATATCTGACTACTTCATCTTGATTTAAAACGCTATCAATCGATGTACATATATGTTGTAGCTTCTCCTGGCAGTTTTTCTTGACTGGCAAAATTGATTTCGTTGACGTGTACAATTTTCGGTGCCAATATTGCGCGTTCACTTAAATAATCGTGGCGTTGATAGTGTTGAACAATATTCGGAAATACACTTTCAATCAATTCTTCTTTCGATTGTAAAAGTGTACAAAAGTTGTTCGGCAATGTGATCACACCGGTATCATCGATTGGTATTTTGCCTTCGCCAATGTCCAACAACTGCTTCGAAAACGCCGCTGCGGATCGATCATTTTGCAGTTGGACTCGCATGTTGATGGTAAGAGTCAGCCTTTGAACATGTCTCCACAAAACTGATCATCCCATAGAACTATTCCAGCTCCTCGCAAAACTTTTGCCATGGTTGAATTCCTCGATATGTTGCACGTTGGTGTTTCAACGACTTGGATGTTCAACGATAATTTCAACGCAGAATGTGCTGTTCGGCCGCCATCAAGTAGAGTAGCAGCGATGCCTGACGAAGCAATTGCCAGCGCAATTTTCTGCTGTGACCGTATAGTAGCAAGAATCAAAGAGATCAGAAACGTTTTCCCTGTACCACCGGGCGCATCAAGAAAGTAGAATCCACCGGCGTTATTGTCAACCGCTCGTATAATCTTATCATAAGCATTTTTCTGCTGAATATTCAATTTGGTAATGTTAGCTTGTATGAAAGCAAGCAATTAATTGCAATCGTATTGTTGTTCACGTTGAAGCTCATGGTCAATGATTGGGCGCAGTAATACCAAGTTGCGCTAATGCCTTATTCACAATTGTAAGGCACAGATCTTCAACCAATATCAATATATAAAGCTAGTCTGCGTCCGATGCTCGATTACGCGCCAAAATTAATAAGTCCTCTGTCATGCAGTCTTTGTACTTATTCCACAGTTATTGCGGATTTGACGGAAGGCATGTAGATATTATTATGGCAAATAGTACGCGTATTTGTTTTGGATGAGATGTGAGTGATGCGTCATGAAGTGCGGTGTCCCAATGCAAATCGTCTTCTAACAAATGCAATCGCTGACATGCTTCACGATACGTCGCACACAACTGACCGTCAACAGTTTTCAAATCATCAAATGATCTTGGTCCGCGGCGTTGTTCGGATGGATGGTGTAAATGCGTCTTATGGCATCGGTAAATAAATAAAAATGGAAAAATTAACCTAAAACTACATCTTAAACTATGTATTTTACTCATACACGCATATGCAATAAGACCCACCAACAGTGTATTTGCGAACCGCATGGAAGCACGTACGAAACAATAACAATACTCACTTGCCTTGTGTGTGTTGCACGGTCAGCAGAAAACTCAAAATCGGTTCGAATAAATGTAGCAAATCGATGGAATTAAATCTGGAAAAAACACACAATGTTGCAACACTTTTTACACACACCGCGCATTTTCAAGCGACAATCGAACCGCATGGCATCACATATGAAACAACAATAATACTCACTTGCTTTGTGTTGTACGCAGAATGTTAATCACGTTGAAATCTGAGAAAAATACACACAATGTTGAAACATTTTTGATACACTCAGTGCATTCGGAACACTTACGTTTTGTATGTCTTGTTAACTTGACAGTCATCCATAGAAAGAACGAATGACAGGCAAAAACGATCAACATGCGATGTCAATGTTTTTTATTAATTGTAAACATCCGCCATTTGTTTCTGTTTATTAGTAAAAGGCATTTGACAGGACTGCCAATCTTGCGGCGAACCATTATTTCATGAGAATTTGTATAGGCGGGATGTATCATTTTTTTTTTTTTTTGCAAAACGTACAATGATACACACATTAAATTTCTTATGTGCACCCTCCCAACAGACCCCAATCACCCCTGAAAATTTCATTGAAATCGGCCAAGCCGTCTAGGAGGAGTATGCGAACAGGAAGTTTTGCCACTTAATTTTATATATATAGATATGTAGGATTCCACCCACAAGCCGCACAAATAAGTTAAGAAAATGTATTTAAGGTTTATTTAGTTTAATTAGAAATTTGTTAACATTAATTGTTACGATATAATGAAATAAATGATTTAAAAAGAAATGACAGTTTTACAATGAATTTATAAAAATACTGCAGACACCAAAATTTCGTTCTCGTCTTCGGCTTCTCAAACGCGACTTGACTCTTTTTATTTTTGTAGGAAACTTTTCTGATGCTGCTCGTAGTTGCCAGATTTCTGGTTCGCATTACGCCATTATAGGGTTTCCCTGTCCCCACAACTCGGCCTTCCTGCTTCGCTTTCGCCCTCGAATGCGCTGCTATCTTCAAAGTTTGACCAAGGTTTCATAAACTCCGCACATGTTGTTTGCTTTGGCCCCTCACAGCGATCTGTTTTCTTAACGTCATAGGTATCGCTGGCTTTGACCTTAATGATTTGATAAGGACCCAGATATTTTGGCTTCAGCTTTAGGCCTCCGCCCAACTGCGTTCGCTTTATCGCAACCGCACCGTGTTTTCGTCGCAAGTTATACGTTTTTCGATTTTCTTCTTGTACCTTTAGCAACTGTTCTTTGGCACAACGCCGATTTTCAGCTCTCTCACATTCGAACTGCTTTTGTATTTCTTCGTCGATTAGAGATTTAATATGCAGATCTTCTTTAGTACGCATCTTTACTCCTGTCAGTAGTTCTATCGGTGTTGTATTTATGCTTCTTGAATATGTAGAGTTAATCATTTGTTGTACCTTATCGACGTTTTTATACCACTTAGTACAATCTTCGAGACTTAACTTCGTTAGCACTTGAATAATAACCTCGAAGGACTATGTATTTTTCGGTTAATTTCTCGCACTCACCGGTCAGAAAATTCGTTCAGAAAATATATAAAAAAGGAAACACACAATTCCGCCAGAAATTTACAAAAAAATGTATTTTATTGAACAATTTATATATTTAACTCGAATTATGAAATTAATGTTCGCACAATATGTTGGAGCTCGGGGTTAACGGAGCGGATCGCAAAAAAGAAGTAGTAGCGAACTTGTTTCTCCGCCCCTTTTGTTCCCTTTCGGTTGTGGTGAAAAATGCAGTGCGAAAGTAGTTATGTGTGATGTGGATTGTAGGTGGTGTAGAGATGAGTGTGGTGAATGAAGCGTGCTAGTGACGTATATTTTAACGAGTGAGTGTAGAGTGTTCTGGATGCGGGATTTTTGTTGTGGTTAGGTGTTCGGTGTTGGTTATGGGTTGTGTGGGGCAGGAGACTAAAAGCTCATTTAGCCATATGCTTTTGATTAGAACTGTTTTTTCTTCAATATCACTTTTCT
>NW_026090467.1:0-17119 GCF_024586455.1 Bactrocera neohumeralis
ATATAGCTGGTGATCACTCTGGGTATATACATATATGTGGGAATATAGTAGATCGGTGGCAACTCCGCCGAAGCAGATGGGTATGTGAATAATACAAAGAGAAGAAAAGCAAGAATTAGTCGTTAAACTAATGTCATCGGCGAAAGGTGTTTCTTCGGTATTTTTAAACTAATATTTTCGGTGTTTTGTGAAATTAATCGGCACTGTACTTTAATTCAATATAATATTTTCAGTATCATTGCGAGTTGCAATTTTATATAAACTGTAATTTTAAAATTGTAATTGCAAACTATAATTTGCAAACTGTAATTAAAAACTGTACTTTGATTAAAAGTTCCACAATAAAGTGTAATTATAATACTGTGTAAAGTGTCGTTTATTTAAATTGGAAGCCTGTTTTGGTAGCAAATCCCACAATTGGGGGCTCGAACGAGAATAGTGAAAAATTTTTTTTTCGGCATAATATACATCATAAGAACATACACATGTGTATGCATGTGAGTTCGTGTAAGTTCGCGCATACATAAGTATATACAAGAAGGCGTTAGTACAGCAAATTCAAAACTTTATAAAAATGCCAGAGTATTAGATTTCCAATTATTCCAATTATCAAAACAAATAATGGAATATTGAATTATACTTGCTTATCAAAACAAGTGATGTATTGATTTCGTATTAATTAAAGTATTCTGCTGACCAATCAGTAACACTGTAAGAAGATACAATTTGTTTATATTTATCATTAGATCTCTGTGTGGCTGCTGCCGTTAACTTGCATGCCCAAGCAGAGAATATAAAGAGACTTAAATACATATGTATGTATGTATATGTATGCATGCCCCTGATTACACTCCCAACGAATGTAAAGAATTTCGTTTTGCTTGTTTAAATTTTTGCTTTCAACCAGGGAATCGGTTGTATGTGCAATGTATGCGCTTCTCAGCAATTCAATATTGACATGTAAACATAATTATGATATGAGTATAATTTTGTATGAATGCATGCATAGTAATATTTACAATTGGATATTTAATCAAATATAGTAAATTTTACAACAAAAACGATTTCATTCATAAACGCAGGCGCAAATTCTACAAGCGACCTCGCTTCATTCATAAAAACAGACGCCGTAACATCTCCCGAGCATGCCTTTGCCCACAAGCGTCTTTTCGCGACGATGGCAAAAGCTAAAAATCACAAATTGAACAACTTTCTGATGCTTCTTCACAGAAAGAAGTGACAAAAGTGGCAACGTAGCCGTTGTCGATTTACAATATTTGTCTAAAATATTTTTCCGTGACTCGCAAAAATCTGTGTCGATATGTATGCACGCTCATACATCTTCATACATAGTATTTACGCTGGTTTGTCGGCGGAGCTGTACAGTGGCAAGGGAAGCGGTGACAATTGGCGGCCATTCGTTTATTTTTTTCGGCACAGCTTTGATTTTCTATCATCACACAAGTGCTGAACACAATGAGTGCGAGACTGCAAGCGACATTTGTCAAATATTACAATACACACGTTCATAGGGACACAGTTATGTAGTTGTGAAGCTGCCTCAATAACTGTGTCCCTGAGAACTATATAACTGTGTCCATAAGAACGTGTGTATTCGCGCTTAATGTGTTCAGCACTTGACTCTTTGATAAAACGCCAGTTTCGGCCATTGGTTGACCGTGACAACGAAGATGCGAAAGATGCGTGCGACACTTGTTATTATGAATGTATGTATGTGGCTCGCATTAGCTTTCGTAAACATATAGACAAATGTGCCAAAGAAATAATATGTATACATATGCATGTGTCATAGAAATTCTATTTGGTACAAATATGGAAATGATAACGAAATAATGCGAATATGCATATTTAATGAATGTCATTAATTTTTTTTGAAGAAATTAAAGAAATGAATGGAAGTGTTTATATGAGCACATTTAAGTTCATTTTATAATGGTCGAAATTAATATCATTTTTGAAATAATAATTTATAGAAAATTATTTTTTGTTAAATTTTATACCATAAAATTTTTACCATTTTTCGGAAAACAATTGTCGGGGTGATCGACGTGTGTTTGCCGGTGTGCCAAATAAAATAAAAACTTTTATAAATCGGGTAACAATTCAGATGTATTTATGTATATTTGAATACGTGTAATACATGTATATATGTGTCAATAAATATTATAATTTGTATGGGTATAAATCAGGGGTTATTTACAAATATATATATATAAATATAAATAAATTGAATAAAAGCTGATGTGGTAAGTTTTTTCCTTCGTTGAGTTGATTTTACTGCTGCTGTTGTTGTTGTCGCTGCTAATACTGCTGCTGTGGAGTTTTGCTGTAACTGCTGATGCTGCTGCTATAAGGTTTTTCGCCTGTATGTGTCCGTCCGCTCTGGTGATTCGTTTTATTATGTCTTTTTGTTTCGTTGGGTGCTTCGCTGTTATGTTGGCGCTGTTGGGTGTTTTTTGCATTGTCCTCTAATTCGTATTTAGACGAGTTAGGAGGACAATGCAGGGATGTGTTCATTTGGTATGAACAACAATGGTTCTTATAACACAAAATAATCACGCATACTTAGTATGTGACAATGGTTCATATAATACAATATAAGCATGCATATGTCGCTCAGAGAATGCTTTTTTACGTTTTCTGTGTGAATTTGTATATTTTTCTACAAAGCAATTCTCTTTATTTATTCTCAGTCGTTTTACATATATTTCTGCCATTGAACGTGTTCATATCTGCTAAATAGCAGCGAGAATGGTGAATTCCGTACTTCAATCTTATAAGTTCTGTTAGCCGTTTACGTTAAAAATAATAAAAATAATTCGAAAAAGATTTGCTATAAATGTAGGAAAGAAGGACATATAGCAAAAGATTGTCAGAAAGAGAACACTGTTAAGAGTTTTAAATGGAAACAAACTGGACATTTTTCATATGAATGTAAAGAACAGACAAAAGACGTAAAACGAGAAAATCTAAACGTGATAGAAGATGGTAAAGCAGAAGGTATCGCAAAGAAATCAAAAGATTTTTATTTTTTGGACATTACTATGAATAATTTTACATTTTCAGCATTATTTAGTAGATACAGGAAGTAAATACAGTGTAATGAGATATGATACACTTATGATGTTAGGTGACGTAGAACTATGAAAAAAGAAAAAACGTTAACTTCGGTTGCACCGAAGCTAAATACCCTTCACAGGTGCATTTCTGTTAGTAACTATGTGTTCAGTTTGTATGGAAGCTATATGCTATAGTAATCCGTTCTAAACAAGTTTTTTAGAGATTACATTGTTGCCTTAAAAAATAACATATATCAAATTTCGTCAATATATTTTGTCAAATGTGAAAGTGGTCCATACAAGAACTTTATTCCGATCGTTCAGTTTGTATGGCAGCTATATGCTATAGTTAACCGATCTGAACAATTTCTTCGGAGATTACATTGCTACCTTAGAAAATAACATATATCAAATTTCGTGAATATATCTTGTCAAATGTGAAAGTTGTCCATACAAGAACTTGATTCCGATCGTTCAGTTTGTATGGCAGCTATATGCTATAGTTAACCGATCTAAACAATTTCTTCGGAGATTACATTGTTGCCTTAGGAAATAACATATATCAAATTTCGTGAATATATCTTGTCAAATGTGAAAGTTGTCCATACAAGAACTTGATTCCGATCGTTCAGTTTATATGGCAGCTATATGCTATAGTTAACCGATCTAAACAATTTCTTCGGAGATTAGATTGTTGCCTTAGAAAATAACATATATTAAATTTCGTGAATATATCTTGTCAAATGTGAAAGTGGTCCATACAAGCATTTGATTCCGATCGTTCAGTTTATATGGCAGCTATATGCTATAGTTAACCGATCTGAACAATTTCTTCAAAAATTACTCTTTTGCATTAGAAAATAACATATACCAAATTTCGTGAATATATCTTGTCAAATGTGAAAGTTTTCCATACAAGCATTTGATTCCGATCGTTCAGTTTGTATGGCAGCTATATGTTATAGTGGTCCGATATCGGCCGTTCCGACAAATGAGCAGCTTCTTGAAGAGAAAATGACGTTTGCAAAATTTCAAAAACGATATCTTAAAAACTGAGGGACTAGTTCGTATATATACAGACAGACATGGCTAAATCGACTCAGCTCGACATACTGATCATTTATATATATAGTTTATAGGGTGTCTGATGATTCCTGCGGGACAAACTTAATATACCCTGACATTTGAGTGGATTCCATTGGGTTGCTTTTGATACCGAAATCTGTGTGGATGAAGTTTTGTTGAAAATTTCTTTTCATGTGGTAAAAGAAAGAAACATATCATACGCTGCAATTATAGGATGCGATGTCCTAATGAAATTTGAACTTGTTGTTAACAAGGATGAAATTCTGTTTAATCCATTAACGAAAATGGTTGCTGCAGGTACGGTAGTTAGAAAACGTGTCGAGAGTGATCGTAGGCCATGTGCGACAGATGATGCTGCGGTATCAGTCGTACCTGTTGCTGCGGTAACAGGTAGCAATATCACTTCTGTGGACGAGATGCAAAAAAGCAATGAAACGGATGCTGGGAACAGCATTGAGGGAAAAGCGTTTTAGTTTAAAGAATTCGAAACATTATGTTTAACAAGCGATTTTGAGGAAATTGACGAGCGGGGAAGCGCAGATTTATCGAATATCAGTAAGGAAAACGTGAAGGTAATTGAAAAGTTAATAAAAACTTATGAGCCTAGGAAACCGAAAATTAATCTTAAATCGAATTACCAGGAATTCGTAAGCAGTCAGGTAGCAGATTGGCTGAAAGAAGGCAACATCCGTATGAATACCTCGGAATACTCTTCGCCGATTGTACTAACGACTAAGAAAAACGGATCAAACAGATTATGCGTAGAATATAGGAAAATAAATGAAAAAATAATAAGATATAATTTTCCGATGACAGTTATCGATAAAGTTCTTGATTGGTTAAATGGTGCATATATTTTTACGACATTAGATCTAAAGGATGGATTTTTCCATGTTCCGATTGAACCAGATTCTAGGAAGTTCACTTCATTCGTGACGCAAACGGGTCGATATGAATTTTGTTTCGTACCGTTTGGTATATCTAATTCGCCGGCAGTATATTGTAGGTTCATCCAGGCAATTTTCTATTACTTGTTGAATGATGGCACGATAATCGTGTTTATGGACAACATTGTCTTCCCGGCCAAAGATGAAAATGAGGGAATAGAAAAGCTTAAGGTCGTTTTAAATCGAGCAAGTGAAAACGGGTTGAATATCAGATGGTCAAAATGTCAATTTTTGATAAAGCAAATAGACTTTTTAGGTTATATTATAGAAAATGGCAGAATATTGCCTTCAAGGGAAAAAACTAGGGCTGTTGAAAAGTTTCCGATACCGTCAAGTAAGAAGGAAATTCAACGATTTTTAGGATTGACATCATTTTTAAGACGTTTCGTTTGTAACTACGCCGTGATAGCTAAACCACTAACGGAGTTATTGAAAAAGGATGAAAAATTCGTTTTACCGGACGGACATTTGTTAGCTATTCAGAAATTAAAGAACGCATTAGTGAATGCGCCAGCTTTAAAACTGCTTAATCCGACGGGAGGATGGAGTCATGTGTAGTTCACGCAAGTGAGGAAAGTTCTCTGATCGCCATTCACTTGGGAGTGGCCAGAAACGATTCTTTTACACATGGCTCAAGCAGCTCACTACTTCCGGTCTTTGACCAAGTATCCTCTGGGTAGCCTAAGAACATCCGTTCGAAGGCGAGCTAAAGTGAGAAGGCGAAACATTCCCTACAAGGGTTGTGCGCTGGGTTTGGGACCCGCCACGTAAAAAAACACCCCCAGTGAAGAGCTATAACCAGTCTTGGACGATGTCAACAACGGATGAGTCGACGTTGCGAGTTTTCGAGAGAAAAGTTCTGCGAAAGATTTATGGTCCTTTGCGCGTTAGCCACGGCGAATACCGCATTCGATGGAACGATGAGCTGTACGAGATATACGACGACATCGACATAGTTCAGCGAATTAAAAGACAGCGGCCACGCTGGCTAGGTCATGTTGTCCGGATGGACGAAAACACTCCAGCTCTGAAAATATTCGACGCAGTACCCCGCCGGGGGAATCCGAGGGAGAGGCTAAGCTCCACTCCGTTGGAAGGACCAAGTGGAGAAGGACCTGGCTTCGCTTGATATATCCAATTGGCGCCACGTAGCGAAAAAAGAAACGACTGGCGCGCTGTTGTTAACTCGGCTATAATCGCTTAAGCGGTTTCTGCGCCAATTAAGAAGAAGAAGAAATCCGACAGCATATACAGCGGTTCATGCTGATGCATCGAAATATGTATGATTATGGGGCAGTGTTGTTACAAAAAGACGGAGAGACCAACAATTACATCCAAGAGAATACATGAGTAGGAAGACAACCCCAGCAGAAGAAAAGTATAGTTCTTATGAACTGGAAGTATTAGCAGTAATCATGTCGGTAAAAAAGTGGCGAATTTATCTCAGGGACTTGAAGTTTAAAATAGTGACGGACTGCAATGCTTTCGCGTTGACAATGAACAAACGTGACGTTACATACCGAATAATGAGATGGGCAATATATCTTCAACAATACGATTACACCGCAGAACACAGAGCAGGAATGCGTATGAGCCACTTTGATGCACTCAGCCGAGCATATTGCTTAATAATCGAAGATTGGCTAAAGTTTAGATTACGAGAGGCACAGGAAAATGATTAGTGGATTAAGGCTGTTAAGAAAATTTTGGTAAAAGAACAATACGAAGATTACTTTTTAAGAAATGAAATTTTATATAAAGATCCCGACAAAGAACTTTTAGTGATACCTACCTCAAGTGATACCATCAAGGTCATTTTGCAACAAAGAAAACCCAAGACATTATTGAAAAATTGTATTTTATTCCAAGATTAAAAATTAAAATTCGTAAAGTAATTGGAAGTTGTGTAGAATGCATAGTCATTGAGGCCAAGTCAGGGAAAAAAGAAGGACTCTTAAATCCAATCGATAAAGCATGTAAACTCTTAGGCACCTATCATATAGACCACGTCGGTCCATTGGCAGAAACTCGTAAAAAGTACAATCACATACTAGTTGTGATAGATGGATTTAGTAAATTTGTTTGGCTATACCCAACAAAATCTACAGGGGCAGAAGAGGTCATTGACAGCAGGCGGCTGTTTTCGGTAATCCGAAACGCGTAATAACGGACAGGGGAAGTGCATTCACTTCAAACGCATTTAAAAAATATTGCGAACAAGAAAACGTACAGCACTTACAGACTACAACAGGGGTACCGAGAGGAAACGGTCAGGTGGAGAGAGTCCACAAAATAGTCATACCTATGCCTGCGAAGTTATGCCACAGTGAACCAGCTCACTGGTACAGCCACGTCGACAGAGTTCAACAGATCATAAATAGTACAGCTCCGAGAAGTACGAAAGCATCACCTTTCAAAGTTCTTACTGGCTTAGCATGCGTGTAGGAAATTTACCGAACTTAGAAGAAATACTTGACGAATTAACTTTAGACGAACTGAACCTAGAGAGAGACACAATTAGAGAAAAAACTCAAGAAAACATAAATAAAATCCAAAGAGAAAATGGTAAAAATTTTAACAAGAATTGAAAACCAGAGAAGGTGTATAAGGTAAGAGAACTTGTTGAGATAAATAAAGCACAATTCAGAACAAACGCAAAATTAAAACCTAAATACAAGGTCTGTCGAAAAAGAAACAGGACTGTTAAAAAAAAAAAACAAAGAATTAATATTTTCCAAAAGTTATATTTTTTTATTCAAAGTAGTTTCCTTGTGCTTCGATACAGCGTTTAGCCTGGTCAATTAGCATTTCAAATGAGTGTTTAAGGTCATTTTTCGGAATGCTCTTGAGAATATCGGTCGTCGCCTTTTGGATAGCTGAAATTTCCTGAAACCAGTGTCTTTTCATGGGCAAATGAAGTTTTCCAAATAGGTAAAAATCACAGGGTGCCAGATCAGGCGAGTAGGGTGAGCGATTAATGGTTAATATGGGGTTTTTTGTCAAAAAATCAGTGAAAAGCGTCGACCGATGACACGACGCATTATCGTCCAACAGGCGCCAGGACCGTGCCTCACGGTATTGTGGTCGAGCACGACGAATGCGTGACAAAAGACGCTTCATAACACCAAGGTAAAACACAGCATTAATCGTTTCGCCACGAACTCTCGGTGTACAATACCCTCGGAATCGTAAAAAAAAATCAGCATTGTCTTTATGTTTGACTTCTGAAGACGACCGACTTCTGATCGTCACAGAGGTCCTCACGACCTTCCTGGAATCGCTTAAACCCCTCATGCACATTACTACGGGATAGGAACTGATCACCATAAACTTTTTTCATCATTTGAAATGTTTCAGTAAACGTTTCCCCAAGCTTAAAACAAAATTTAATATTTGCTCTTTGTTCAAAATGCATTTTACGACCGATGACCAAAAGCTGCTGTCACTTTTTGATCAATAACATCGATTGTAGTTATCCAATTGTCTTAAAATTTTTACGAAATGTCAACAAGAGATCAAACTTTTTATTTCATATACCCACCGATAGGTGGCGCCACCAGAAACAGTTATATTTCAAAAGTTCTGTTTCTTTTACGACAGACCTTGTGTCTTGGATAATACGTTATAACCGCTAAGTTAAACCACGGGAGATGTGAGGTAGAGAAGGTAGGAAATGACGAAGGACCAAAAAAGACAAGTACTGTATGTGAATTTATCAAACCATGGGAATGTAGTATATATTAGAAAAACTGTAACTGCAAACTGTAATTAAAAACTGTACTTTGATTAAAAGTTCAGCAATAAAGTGTAATTATAATACTGTGTAAAGTGTCGTTTATTCAAATTGGAAGTGTGTCGTGGTAGCAAATCCCACATATATCGCACACCCACCGGTCCGTTGATCGAATTATGGTTCTGCTAGCAAAGGATACTTCAGTAAAGGATCCACGTCCATACTTTTCGAAAGTGTTCTTTGTCCCTGTATTCAGCAGGACAGCGTCTAACACAGCGAAGGCCTTAAGCAGTGCCCTTCCTCTTGAGTTAGTTGCTTTCCTTCTCCTTTCTATCGCTCAGGCATTGAAGTCCCCCGCAATTATGTCGTTGCATCTTTCACAAGTTCGTCAAGTATTTTTTCATATTCGTCAAACGGGATACTTAGCGGTATGTAGCAGCTGTAGGAGTAGCTCCCATATATTTTCGCTCTTACGTAATAGGCCCTTCCAGTTAGTGGTTTGTGTTGGAACGTTTTGTCTCCATATGCCCATATTGCTACCTTTTTTATGTTATCTAAGATCCGCTTGCGGTCGTTTTATTTTTGTATTGTTCACAAATTATTGCTACGTCAATACTACAAGTATGCTCATATACCGCTTGCGTTAATAGCTCCTGAGCCGCCTCAGGTATATTTGCAGGATCTTCACCTTATATTTTTACTGCACACTCCTATGTAAATGGGGCTTTCCGGCTCCGTACTTGGTGTTCGGTGTTCGTTTTCCCACTCTTTTTGCACGCAATGCATAAGGGTGTATCCTCTCCGCACTTAATACAGCACTTACTCCTGTCTTCCAGATTGCTGCACGCCTTCGCTACATCCCTATATACGAGACACCTAAAGCACTTCTTTAGTTGTGCCTTCTCCCTTATCCTGCAGATTGTCCAGCCGAGCCTATCTTTTGGGCCTGTAGTAAATATCTTGCTTCTTGGGCAGGAAGACTTATCACTGCTATTCGGGTGCCCGCGTAGGCCGGTCTGATGGTTTTTACCGCTGCTACATTTAAGAGGCCAAGTTCTGTAATTTCTGATCGGTTAGCTTCTGCTATGTCTTCCTTTGTGGAGATATCGCACAGGTCTCGCATTTCCACTGTGGTTTCTTGCTTCAATGCTTTGTTTTGTGCCTGGTCGCTCAATATTCTGCCTATCTCTTTTTTATATCCTTCGGTGCTTCCTGTCGCTTGCAGTCTGTCACGCTCTTCGTGTTCAGCACATGATACTCTAATTGACATCTCTTTCATTCTGGTGAATTTTTTTGAGTTAGAAGATTCGTACCCCCATTTAAGTCATTCAAGATTTTCAATGTGTCTGCTAATTTGTGTTATAATCTTTTATGCCTACGAATGTTACGATTTAATTTTAATATATCGCTGAGTTTTCGTGTCCATCTCGAAGTATTCACAAAGCTCTACCAAGTGGAAACACGTAGCAGACTTTTTAGAGTTTTTCTCTAGAATTTCTCAAAATATTTCTGAAAAGGTTTTGGAGTCTTTAGGAAAGTCTGTCACTAACTTTATTAACACAACATAAAAAAGGCTGGATCAAATTGACACCATGCGAGAATAAGTACTTACATATATCCTATATATACTTTTATACAAGTATGCTTACATATGTATATAGGTTATCAACTTTTTTAAAAGAAAAACACAGAAGCATAAAATTTTTTAAAGAGTTTCTTATTTTCCATATCCAAAAAAAAATTTACGCAAATGATTTCTTAATTCTTATGTTTACAATAACTCTTAGAGAAATTCCTTTATATCTCTCTTTAAAAGAAAATTTCCGAGAACTTGCTGCTCTTGGTGCAAGTAAGGAAAACTGAGAAATTAAAAACAACTCTGGTTGTTCTGAAAGGAGCAGTTTTGGAGTCTTTAGAAAAGTCTGTCACAAACTTTACTAACATAACATAAAAAAGGCTGGATCAAATTGACACCATGTGAATATCGGGTGATCCATTTCGAGGTTCTCTACTTTTTTAAATGAAAAACACAGAAGCATAAAATTTAATGCGGAATGTTTATTATCATTCAAAAAGCACATTTTTTGAAGATTATCTCTTTCAAATGTTGGTCGCGGCTACGTCTCTGATAGTCTATCCATTCCATTTCGACTGGTAACTGGCAAATGACACGCGAGTTACGTCAGTAACAACGACGGCAGCTCCAACTCCAAAACCACAGTTAAGGCTTAGCCTCCACAATTAAAAAGCCAATGCACGAAAATACATATAAACAATCAAAAACGAAATATGCCGATTAAGCATAAAGCAACAGTAGTTTTAATTATTGTCGCTTATTGTAGCGACATTACACTATTTATGTACAGAACGACACTTAAGCAATATGTTTGCATAAGGGTCGTTCACTTTATTATTGTTTATATTACTTTTCGACCAGTAAGTGCATATGCAGAATTTGTACACAAACAAATAAACAATAAGTTATCGTATAACAGCTTAGCAGCTGAACAATTTGATTATTATAAATAGCAGTGACATCGACATTTCAAGTTTAGTTCAGAAGAACCAATAAAGTATAGTGCAGTTAATTATAACAGCTTTGTGTTTTTATTTAATCTTGGCTCTACACACTTAACTGGCGCAGTCACGGGGATACTTCTCTCAAGAAAAGTAACTAAAACGAACAAAAGCTAAACTGTTCAAGTGAAATTTAAATAAAATAAAATAAAATAAAATTAAAAGTCGAACGCCAATAAAATAAAATAAAATTAAATTAAATTAAAAGTTAAAATATAACTGGCAGTCGAACGCAGTCAAAAAAAAAAAAAAAAAAAAATGGAAACACATAAAACAGAACAAGCAACCACATCGGCAGTGTCAATAGAAGCTGCAGCAAATCAAACTCCATCTGCTGCAACACGTCACTTGCCACATAACAATCCAACTTTTCAATTACCACTATCGGAAGCACTAAAAGAAGCAGCGATAATCCAGGAGTTCCGAGGAGATAATACATACGACGTCACATCATTTATTAATGAAGTCGAACTTTTCATCGACTTGTTTGCCGGTACCAACGTGGAGGAGTATTTTTATAAGCGGCACGTCCAAAAAAAAATTCAAGGAGAAGCAGCTAACGCAATTAGAGCCCTCGACAATCCAAGCTGGACAGAAACAAAACAAGAACTCCTGAGAAATTTTGGAGTTCGCAAATCGTATCATGAACTGTACCACAAGGCGCTGAACGTAAGAAATTATAATGTAAGTCAATCTTTTTATTATCTTAAAAATATATTAGATAAATTAAACAATAAATATTATCAAGACCCGGGAAAACCAAAAGAGTTTTCTCCGGCAATAAACGAGGCAATCATATTAAAAACATTTTTGAGCAGCATGCCAGTGCATCTAGCCAGCATAATACATAGTAGAAGCATAGGGAATCTTAGAGAAGCATATTATTGTCTGGAGGAATGTGGTCTGGTACAGAATAAAATTAGTACAAATAGCAACAACACACATTCAAATAATAGCAATAATTTTAGGCAATCCAGTAGATCAAAATAATTATCAAGGCAGGCAAACAATTAACCGGTTTCAAAACCAAAACAATAATTCGAGGCAAGATAATCACCAAACACAACAACAATTTTCAAGAAATTTAGGAGCATATAGAAATCCAATATACACAAGTAGAAACCAAAATAATGTCGCTCATCTTCAAGAAAATAATACCGATACAGAAGAAACTGGTGAAGTAAATTTTCAATTAACCAGCGAGAACAACAGTTACCGATAGTAAATTTAACAATAGGTAAAAATATAATTAAATGTTTAATCGATACCGGTTCTACGACAACCCTGATCGACGAACATTCGTTAAAAGAATATAAAAGGACTAAATTAGTAAAACCTAACATATATAGTACACTATCAGGACAGACAAAAGTAGACTTTGAAATTATAACAGAAGTACCTCAAGAATTCAATGACCCGAATAAAATGGCTTGGAAGGTAACGTCATTCAGAAATAAAAACTTCAACGGACTAATTGGTCAAAATATACTTAAAGCATTAAATGCAAAAATTAATCTTGAAGAAGATTTTCTTGAAATTAATAACAATAAAATAAAATTCATAAATACGAAAATCCCTACACTGGAACCTTCAATCTTAAATTTGGAAAACGTATCAAAACTCTATAGAGATGATATGAATGAGGAAGAGAAAATATATATAGATTTGATTTTGCGAAAATATTCTAATATGTTTTACAGAGAAGGAGAAAAGTTAACCCACACACATAATATAAAATACCAGATAATAACAAATACGAATAAACCTGTATATTCTAAAATATACAGGTACCCAAAGATACACGAAGAAGAAATTAAGGCAGGTGAATGAAATGTTGGAGCAAAACATTATTAAATAAAGCTTTTCCCCTTACAATTCCCCAACTTGGATAGTCCCCAAAAAATCGGATAAATCAGGGAAACAAAAATGGCGTTGGCTAGATGAGTTAGCGCCACCCCCCCTTCAACACACGTCCCTGGACGATAACTCAAGTCATCAACACGATCCACACATGAAGACCACACACGAATACATCACATATGAAGACAAAGCAAATGGCAACACCACACCGCTATCCCGTTATGCAGCGTACTCGCCACTCAGCCGCCTTTAAAAAGATCAGCAGTAACGAGCAACGGCCCTTTTTTTTTTGCGATTCCCGTTCGTGGCGACAAGACGTTTTTTCCGGCGGTCTACAAGTGTGAAGCGAGTGACGACAGCTACCTTTTTTATACAAGTGAACTTTTTTAAAATAAAACTGCATAAAAGTGTTTTCCGATATTTCAACTAAAAGCGCATAAAAGTGTCTTCAGATTTCCACGCGCAAGTGCATAAAAGTGTTTTCCAATATTTCAACTAAAAGCGCATAAAAGTGTCTTCAGATTTCCACGCACAAGTGCATAAAGGTGTTTTCCAATATTTCAACTAAAAGCGCATAAAAGTGTCTTCAGATTTCCACGCACAAGTGCATAAAAGTGTTTTCCAATATTTCAACTAAAAGCGCATAAAAGTGTCTTCAGATTTCCACGCGCAAGTGCATAAAAGTGTTTTCCAATATTTCAACTAAAAGCGCATAAAAGTGTCTTCAGATTTCCACGCACAAGTGCATAAAAGTGTTTTCCAATATTTCAACTAAAAGCGCATAAAAGTGTCTTCAGATTTCCACGCACAAGTGCATAAAGGTGTTTTCCAATATTTCAACTAAAAGCGCATAAAAGTGTCTTCAGATTTCCACGCATAAGTGCATAAAGGTGTTCTCCAATATTCATCAAATTAAACCGCATAAAAGTGTTTTCCAATATTTCTGATAAAACCGCATAAGGTGTTCTCAGTTTCATATACATACATTCAAAGTGGTTGCTGTTAAATTCTCAGTTTCATATACATACGTTCAAAGTGGTTGCTGCTAAATTCTCAGTTTCATATACATACGTTCAAAGTGCGTGCTGATAATTTCCTAAATCTATATATACGTTCAAAAGTATCTGCTGATCAGTTCCTAAATACATACATACGTGCACAAGTGGCTTACAAACCACCCACCACTGGTGGTTACTAAACGGAAGTCAAAGGTGTCGGAATCATTGGACGTCTGGAAGAGGCTACCAAAGCAAGTGAGTAAACATATGGTCCTTCGAGCCATAGTGACAGGCACTATGGATTGTTAAAAAAAAAAAAAAAAAAAAATTCAACAAAACAGAGATAATGCAAATATAAAATAATAAAAGAGAGAACGGGCGCGAAATAAATTACTAAGCTAACTAATATATGTATAGCGGTCGCGAAACAAAAAAAATACTTACATATGTAACTAAAAAGAGCGGGCGCGAACTAAACAAAAAAAAAATAATAACAACAACCACATCAGCACGACCACAGCAAACACATAGCAGGAAGAAGAGCCGGAGCAAAAGTCGTGCACTACCACTACCAACATTGTCCCCAAAAACCCCTGGAGGAAAATAAAGTGAGTCGTATCGATTCCTTTTTAATGTTTCTTTTCTTATTTGAACATATGTATATATGCATGTATATTTAATAAATTCATTTTTGCGGTTTTTATAAAAGATCCGTTAAGAAAAAAATCTGTTGCCAAACTGTATTTAGTATTCGGTTTATTTCACGGTAAAAACCGAAGTACCGCTAGAAACTGAACAGTTTGGTTATACAGTAATTAATTTGAATTGCCAATAAATGCTTAACGTTTTGTTGGGAAACACAAAAGTAAATCTCCACAAAACCAAAGCTGCTCTCTAATTTCCAGCAATACCCTCTTGTACTTAATCAAGTATAAGCAGGATTGCTCAAAATAAGCATAAGGCAAAAGATAAGCGGACAAAAGAAATAAAAAATATTAAAGCATACATACAAATACTTATACGTTCATACATGCATATATTCAAAATTTTCTACATATATATATTATATCTACAATATATACACACTTACTGATGTATATATATTGCACAAGAGTATAACTTGCTCCTTAATATATAACATAATAACACATATACATATATATATACCTCTACTTATACATGTTTATTCATACATATCCACAAACAATTGAAGTTGTGGAAATTATTCTTCTAATTTTCTTCTCGCGGTTTCTCCTTACTGGGAAAAATATACCCCATTTAAATCGGGTACAATTCATATAAAAAAAAAAAAAAAAAAATTTTTATCTCTAAATTAAAGAATAAAAAATATAATTTAATACTGGCGGAAAATTTATTAAATATTTGTACAAGTCGTGTATAGTCACATATGTAAATACGCATTGTGCTTCAAAGTCCACTTTGGCATATATCCCGCAGTACCCCTTGGATTTTGGCAAACAAAACCAAGCAGGATTGCGTTTACAATATATTCAAAGTCCATATTGGCATATATCCCACAATACCCCTTGGTTTTTGATCAAAAACAAGCAGGATTGTGTTAAACAAATCAAAGCGTAATACATATGTACATACATGCATTTGTACAAAGTGCAGTGATCTCTAAAACGAGCTCTCATTAGCACATAATAAACAAACAAAAAAAAAAAAAACACTTATAGGTATACCCTATAAGACTTAAGGACATATATACAAAAATTTTTTTGCGGTAAATGAAAAATAATTTGGAAAATAAAAGCGAAATTAAATTGAATACACGGAAAACAACTCTTATTTAACTTAGAAGAGTTTTCGGCATACATAAGCATACAGCGATTAAAAGCGTTTTTGTTTATTAATTTAATTCAAAACTCTTATTTACATAAAGAGTTCTCGTCTGAACATACATAGATCTATACGAAATCTGTGTTGAAATTAAATTCAATAATTTCAGTATAAAAAAAAAAAACAATCTGTTTATCGACTTTCTTTGAAACTCTTACTTACAAAAGAGTCTTCTTTTCGAGACATTGCATCTACAACTTAATAATACCAATCAAGTTTTTATTGAAAATTTCTGTTTTCTATTCGTCACATTTTTTTTTTAAATGAGCTCTGACTCAAAAGACTCTAAACCAAGTCAGTTACTAAAAGTACCAAAGATGATTTCTGACGAAAAAAGTCCATGTACACCTGCTATTGTTAAGGTTGATCCTCCAAAAAAGGTAAATGATGTTGTACAATGCCATCGCTGTCAAGAGTTTGGGCATACCAAATCATATTGTACAAAATCGTACAGGTGTGTGAAGTGTGGCCTGGACCATCCAACAGCTGAATGCGTTAAAAGTAAAGATATGCCTGCCAAATGCATTAATTGTTTACAAAACCATCCAGCAAACTACAAGGGATGCAAGGTGTACCAAAACCTTGCCAAAAAATCGAATATGACTGATAAAAGAAACAATTTCCCATCATATTCCCATGCCTCTCATAATTTCCCCCAACTGAATAATTATAAACAAACAGAAAATGTGTATGTCAACCCAAATATATCATATGCCCAATGTGTTCAAAGTAATTTAAATTCAGAAAACAACGTTCTTGAAAAAATTGAAACCTTATTTTCTAAACAGCTTGAGCTTACTCAAAGTTTGTTTAAAATGATGTCCACTCTTTTGGAAAAACTATGCAAGTAGGTCTCCGAATATGCTATTTGGAACGCCAATGGTCATGACTAATCATACCGAGGAAGTAAAATTATTCCTAAATACGAACAATATAGACATTTTCTTGGTGTCTGAAACCCATTTTACAACTAAA
>NW_026090468.1:0-20250 GCF_024586455.1 Bactrocera neohumeralis
AGAACTCGACAATCTTACGTTCAGGTGTAAAGTCGATTTTCTTGTATACACACTTTTAACATTCGATATTTAAGTTAGTTTGCCTTATTCATCTTACCGAAGTTGAAATAAAGCCATAACGGCAGTGCATTTGAAGAATTCGACAATCTTATATTCTGGTATAAATTCGATTTTCTTAAACACACACATTTAGCAGTCGATATTGATTTGCCTTAAATCATAAGCTGCACACATTTAAGTTAATTAACCTTCTTCATCTTCCCGAAGTTGACATAAGGCCATGACGGCAGTGCTTTTGGAAGAATCCGACAATCTTATATTCAGGTACAAAGTCGATTTTCTTGTATATACACACTTACCAGTCGACACTGAGTTGCTTCAAATCATTAGTTTAACATATTTAAGTCAATTAACCTTCTTTATCTTACCGAAGTTGACATAAAACCATAACGGCAGTGCTTTTGGAAGAATTCGACAATCTTATGTTCAGGTATAAAGTCGATTTTCTTATATATACACACTTAGCAGTCGATATTGAGTTGCTTCAAATCATTAACATCAAATATTTAAGTTAATTAGCCTTATTCATTTTACCGAAGTTGACATAAAGCCATAACGGCAGTGCATTTAGAAGAATTCAACAATCTTATATTCAGGTATAAAGTCGATTTTCTTGTATATATACACTTAGCAGTCGACACTGAGTTGCTTCAAATCATTACATCAAATATTTAAGTTAATTAGCCTTCTTCATCTTACCGAAGTTGACATAAAGCCATAACGGCAGTGCATTTGGAAGAATCCGACAATCTTATGTTCAGGTATAAAGTCGATTTTCTTGTATATACACTTTTAGCAGTCGGTATTGAGTTGCTTCAAATCATTAACATCAAATATTTAAGTTAATTAGCCTTATTCATTTTACCGAAGTTGACATAAAGCCATAACGGCAGTGCATTTAGAAGAATTCAACAATCTTATATTCAGGTATAAAGTCGATTTTTCTTGCATATACACACTTAGCTGTCGACACTGAGTTGCTTCAAATCATTAGTTTAACATATTTCAGTTAATTAGCCTTCTTCAGCTTACCGAAGTTGACATAAAGCCATAAAAGCAGTGCATTTGGAAGAATCCGACAATCTTATGTTCAGGTGTAATGTCGATTTCCCTGTATATACACACTTAGCAGTCGATATTGAGTTGCTGTTAATCATTAATTTAACATTTTAAGTTAATTAGCCTTCTTCAGCTTACCGAAGTTGACATAAAGTCATAACGGCAGTGCAGTTGGAAGAATTCGACAATCTTATATTCAGGTATAAAGTCGATTTTCTTCTATATACACACTTACCAGTCGACACTGAGTTGCTTCAAATCATTAGTTTAACATATTTAAGTCAATTAACCTTCTTTATCTTACCGAAGTTGACATAAAGCCATAACGGCAGTGCTTTTGGAAGAATTCGACAATCTTATATTCAGGTATAAAGTCGATTTTCTTGTATATACACATTTAGCAGTCTATATTGAGTTGCTGTTAATCATTAATTTAACATTTTTAAGTTAATTAGGCTTCTTCAGCTTACCGAAGTTGACATAAAGCCATAACGGCAGTGCATTTGGAAGAATTCGACAATCTTATATTCAGGTATAAAGTCGATTTTCTTCTATATACACACTTACCAGTCGACACTGAGTTGCTTCAAATCATTAGTTTAACATATTTAAGTCAATTAACCTTCTTTATCTTACCGAAGTTGACATAAAGCCATAACGGCAGTGCTTTTGGAAGAATTCGACAATCTTATATTCAGGTATAAAGTCGATTTTCTTGTATATACACATTTAGCAGTCGATATTGAGTTGCTTTAAATCAGTAGTTTAACATATTTAAGTTAATTAGCCTTCTTCAGCTTACCGAAGTTGACATAAAGCCATAACGGCAGTGCTTTTGGAAGAATTCGACAATCTTATATTCAGGTATAAAGTCGCTTTTCTTCCATATACACACTTACCAGTCGACACTGAGTTGCTTCAAATCATTAGTTTAACATATTTAAGTCAATTAACCTTCTTTATCTTACCGAAGTTGACATAAAGCCATAACGGCAGTGCTTTTGGAAGAATTCGACAATCTTATATTCAGGTATAAAGTCGCTTTTCTTCTATATACACACTTACCAGTCGACACTGAGTTGCTTCAAATCATTAGTTTAACATATTTAAGTCAATTAACCTTCTTTATCTTACCGAAGTTGACATAAAGCCATAAATGCAGTGCATTTGGAAGAATCCGACAATCTTATATGCAGGTGTAAAGTCGATTTTCTTGTAAATACACACTTAGCAGTCGATACTGAGTTGCTTCAAATCATTAGTTTAACATATTTAAGTCAATTAACCTTCTTCATCTTACTAAGGTGGACATAAAGCCATAACGGCAGTGCATTTGGAAGAATTCCACATCCTAATATTATGGTATAAAGTCGATTTTCTTATATATATACACATTTAGCAGTCGATATTGAGTTGCTGCAAATCATTAATATAACATATTTAAGTTAATTAGCCTTCTTCATTTTACCGAAGTTGACATAAAGCCATAACGGCAGTGCATTTGGAAGTATCCGACAATCTTATATTCAGGTATTAAGTCGATTTTCTTGTATATGTATATTTAGCAATCGATACTGAGTTGCTTCAAATCATTACTTTAACACATTTAAGTTAATTAACCTTCTTTATTTTACCGAAGTTGACATAAAGCCATAACGGCAGTGCTTTTGGAAGAATTCGACAATCTTATATTCAGGTATAAAGTCGATTTTCTTGTATATACACTTTAGCAGTCGATATTGAGTTGCTTTAAATCATTAGTTTAACGCATTTAAGTAAATTAGCTTCCTTCATCTTATCGAAGTTGACATAAAGCCATAACGGCAGTGCTTTTGGAAGAATTCGACAATCTTATATTCAGGTATAAAGTCGATTTTCTTGTATATACACATTTAGCAGTCGATATTGAATTGCTTTAAATCATTAGTTTAACATATTTAAGTTAATTAACCTTATTCATCTTACTGAAGTTGGCATAAAGCCATAATGGCAGTGCATTTGGAAGAATTCGATAAATTTATATTCAGGTATAAAGTAGATTTTCTTTTATATACACACTTAGCAGTCGATATTGAGTTGCTTCAAATCATTAACATCAAATATTTAAGTTAATTAGCCTTATTCATTTTACCGAAGTTGACATAAAGCCATAACGGCAATTCATTTGGAAGAATCCGGCAATCTTATATACAGGTATAAAGTCGATTTTCTTGTATATACACTTTTAGCAGTCGGTATTGAGTTGTATCAAATCATTAACATCAAATATTTAAGTTAATTAGCCTTCTTCATCTTGCTGAGTGTGACATAAAGCCATAACGGCAGTGCTTTTGGAAGAATTCGACAATCTTATATTCAGGTATAAAGTCGATTTTCTTGTATACATATACACATTTAGCAGTCGATACTGAGTTGCTTTAAATCATTAGTTTAACGCATTTAAGTAAATTAGCTTCCTTCATCTTATCGAAGTTGACATAAAGCCATAACGGCAGTGCTTTTGGAAGAATTCGACAATCTTATATTCAGGTATAAAGTCGATTTTCTTGTATATACACTTTAGCAGTCGATATTGAGTTGCTTCAAATCATTAGTTTAACATATTTAAGTCAATTAACCTTCTTCATCTTACCGAAGTTGACATAAAGCCATAACGGCAGTGCTTTTGGAAGAATTAGACAATCTTATATTCAGGTATAAAGTCGATTTTCTTATATATACACACTTAGCAGTCGATATTGAGTTGCTTCAAATCATTAACATCAAATATCTAAGTTAATTAGCCTTATTCATTTTACCGAAGTTGACATAAAGCCATAACGGCAGTGCATTTAGAAGAATTCAACAATCTTATATTCAGGTATAAACGCGATTTTCTTGCATATACACACTTAAGCTGTCGACACTGAGTTGCTTCAAATCATTAGTTTAACATATTTCAGTTAATTAGCCTTCTTCAGCTTACCGAAATTGACATAAAGCCATAAAAGCAGTGCATTTGGAAGAATCCGACAATCTTATGTTCAGGTGTAATGTCGATTTCCCTGTATATACACACTTAGCAGTCGATATTGAGTTGCTGTTAATCATTAATTTAACATTTTAAGTTAATTAGCCTTCTTCAGCTTACCGAAGTTGACATAAAGCCATAACGGCAGTGCAGTTGGAAGAATTCGACAATCTTATATTCAGGTATAAAGTCGATTTTCTTGTATATACACATTTAGCAGTCGATATTGAGTTGCTTCTGATCATTAACATCTAATATTTAAGTTAATTATCTTCCTTCATCTTTTCTTAGTTGACATAAAGCCATAACGGCAGTGCTTTTGGAAGAATTAGACAATCTTATGTTCAGGTATAAAGTCGATTTTCTTGTATATACACACTTAGCAGTCGACACTGAGTTGCTTCAAATCATTACATTAACATATTTAAGTTAATTAACCTTCTTCATTTTACCGAAGTTGACATAAAGCCATAACGGCAGTGCTTTTGGAAGAATTCGACAATCTTATATTCAGGTATAAAGTCGATTTTCTTGTATATACACTTTAGCAGTCGATATTGAGTTGCTTTAAATCATTAGTTTAACGCATTTAAGTAAATTAGCTTCCTTCATCTTATCGAAGTTGACATAAAGCCATAACGGCAGTGCTTTTGGAAGAATTCGACAATCTTATATTCAGGTATAAAGTCGATTTTCTTGTATATACAAATTTAGCAGTCGATATTGAGTTGCTTTAAATCATTAATTTAACATCTTAAAGTTAATTAGCCTTCTTCATCTTATCGAAGTTGACATAAAGCCATAACGGCAGTGCATTTGGAAGAATTCGACAATCTTATATTCAGGTATAAAGTCGATTTTCTTGTATATACACATTTAGCAGTCGATATTGAGTTGCTTCAAATCATTAACATCTAATATTTAAGTTAATTAGCCTTCTTCATCTTATCGAAGTTGACATAAAGCCATAACGGCAGTGCATTTGGAAGAATTCGACAATCTTATATTCAGGTATAAAGTCGATTTTCTTGTATATACACACTTAGCAGTCGATATTGAGCTGCTTCAAATCATTAACATCAAATATTTAAGTTAATTAGCTTCCTTCATCTTACCGAAGTTGACATAAGGCCATAACGGCAGTGCATTTGGAAGAATCCGACAATCTTATATTCAGGTGTAAAGTCGATTTTCTTGTATATACACACTTAGCAGTCGATATTGAGTTGCTTTAAATCATTAGTTTAACATATTTAAGTTAAATTAGCCTTCTTCATCTTACCGAAGTTGACATAAAGCCATAACGGCAGTGCATTTGGAAGAATTCGACAATCTTATATTCAGGTATAAAGTCGATTTTCTTGTATATACACACTTAGCACTCGATATGGAATTGCCCTAAATCATTAGTTTAACATATTTAAGTTAATTAACATTCTTCATCTTACCGAAGTTGACATAAAGCCATAACGGCAGTGCATTTGTAACAATTCGACAATCTTATATTCAGGTGTAAAGTCGATTTTCTTGTATATTCACATTAAGCTATCGAAATTGAGTTACTTCAAATCAATAATTCAACATATTTAAGTTAATTAAACTTCCTCATCTTACTGAAGTTGACATAAAGCCATAACGGCAGTGCATTTGGAAGAATTCGACATTCTTATATTCAGGTGTAAAGTCGATTTTCTTGTATATACACATTTAGCAGTCGATATTGAGTTGCTTTAAATCATTAATTTAACATATTTAAGATAATTAGCCTTCTTCATCTTACCGAAGTTGACAAAAAGCCATAACGGCAGTGCATTTGGAAGAATTCGACAATCTTATATTCAGGTGTAAAGTCGATTTTCTTGTATATACACATTTAGCAGTCGATATTGAGTTGCTTTAAATCATTAGTTTAACATATTTAAGTTAATTAGCCTTCTTCATCTTACCGAAGTTGACAAAAGCCATAACGGCAGTGCATTTGGAAGAATTCGACAATCTTATATTCAGGTGTAAAGTCGATTTTCTTGTATATACACCTTTAGCAGTCGACACTGAGTTGCTTCAAATTATTAGTTTAACATATTTAAGTAAATTAGCCTTCTTCATCTTACCGAAGTTGACATAAAGCCATAATGGCACTGCATTTGCAAGAATTCGACAATCTTATATTCAGGTATTAAGTCGATTTTCTTGTATATACACACTTAGCAGTCGATATTGAGTTGCTTTAAATCATTAGTTTAAAATATTTAAGTAAATTAGCCTTCTTCATCTTACCGAGGTTGACATAAAGTTATAACGGCAGTGCATTTGGAAGAATTCGACAATCTTATATTCAGGTATAAAGTCGATTTTCTTGTATATACACACTTATCAGTCGACACTGAGTTGCTTCAAATCATTACTTTAACATATTTAAGTAAATTAACCTGCTTCATCTTACCGAAGTTGACATAAAGCCATAACGGCAGTGCATTTGGAAGAATTCGACAATCTTATATTCAGGTATAAAGTCGATTTTCTTGTATATACACATTTAGCAGTCGATATTGAGTTGCTTCAAATCATTAGTTTAACATATTTAAGTAAATTTACCTTCTTCATCTTACTGAAGTGGACATAAAGCCATAACGGCAGTGCATTTGGAAGAATTTCACAATCTTATATTAAGGTATAAAGTCGATTTTCTTGTATATACATATTTAGCAGTCGGAATTGAGTTGCTTCAAATCATTAACATCAAGTATTTAAGTTAATTAGCTCTTTTCATTTTACCGAAGTTGACATAAAGCCATAACGGCAGTGCATTTGGAAGAACTCGACAATCTTATGTTCAGGTGTAAAGTCGATTTTCTTGTATATACACATTTAGCAGTCGATATTGAGTTGCCTTAAATTATTAGCATCACACATTTAAGTTCAAAATTAAGTTTAACATATTTAAGTTAATTAACCTTCATCGTCTTACTGAATTTGACATAAAGCCATAATGGCAGTGCGTTTGGAAGGATTCGACAACTTTATATTCAGGTATAAAGTCGATTTTCGTGTATATACATATTAGCAGTCGATATTGAGTTGCTTCAAATCATTAACATCAAATATTTAAGTTAATCTTGTATATACACATTTAGCAGTCGATAATTTAAATCACTAACATCAAATATTTAAGGTAATTAGCCTTATTCATCTTATCGAAGTTGACATAAAGTCATAATGGTTGTGCATTTGGAAGAATTCCACAAGATTATACTTAGGTATAAAGTCGATTATATTGTATACACACATTTAGCAATCGATATTGAGTTGCTTCAAATCATTAACATCAAATATTTAAGTTAATTAGCCTTCTTCATCTTACCGAAGTTGACATAAAGCCATAATGGCAGTGCATTTAGAAGAATTCAACAATCTTATGTTCAGGTATAAAGTCGATTTTCTTGTATATACACACTTAGCAGTCGATATTGAGTTGCTTCAAATCATTATCGTCAAATATTTAAGTTAATTAGCCTTCTTCATCTTACCGAAGTTGACATAAAGCCATAACGGCAGTGCATTTGCAAGAATTCGACAATCTTATATTCAGGTATAAAGTCGATTTTCTTGTATATACACATTTAGCAGTCGATATTGAGTTGCTTTAAATCATTAACTTCACATATTTAAGTTAATTAACCTTCTTCATCTTACCGAAGTTGACATAAAGCCATAACGGCAGTGCATTTGGAAGAATTCGACAATCTTATATTCAGGTGTAAAGTCGATTTTCTTGTATATACACACTTAGCAGTCGATATTGAGTTGCTTTAAATCATTAGTTTAACATATTTAAGTTAATTTACCTTCTTCATCTTACCGAAGTTGACATAAAGCCATAACGGCAGTGCATTTGGAAGAATTCGACAATCTTATATTCAGGTATAAAGTCGATTTTCTTGTATATACACATTTAGCAGTCGATATTGAGTTGCTTCAAATCATTAGTTTTACATATTTAAGTTAATTAACCTTCTTCATCTTACCGAAGTTGACATAAAGCCATAACGGCAGTGCATTTGGAAGAATTCGACAATCTTATATTCAGGTATAAAGTCGATTTTCTTGTATATACACATTTAGCAGTCGATATTGAGTTGCTTTAAATCATTAACATCAAATATTTAAGTTAATTAACCTTCTTCATCTTACCGAAGTTGACATAAAGCAATAACGGCAGTGCATTTGGAAGAATTAGACAATCTTATATTCAGGTATAAAGTCGGTTTTCTTGTATATTCACCTTTAGCAGTCGATATTGAGTTGCCTTAAATCATTAACATCAAATAGTTAAATTAATTAGCCTTCTTCATCTTACCGAAGTTGACATTAAGCCATAACGGCAGTGCATTTGGAAGAACTCGACAATCTTATGTTCAGGTGTAAAGTCGATTTTCTTGTATATACACATTTAGCATACGCTGCTGAGTTGCTTCGAATCATTAACATCAAATATTTAAGTTAATTTGCCTTCTTCATCTTACCGAAGTTGAAATAAAGCCATAACGGCAGTGCATTTGAAGAATTCGACAATCTTATATTCAGGTATAAAGTCGATTTTCTTGTACACACACATTTAGCAGTCGATATTGAGTTGCCTTAAATCATAAGCTGCACACATTTAAGTTAATTAACCTTCTTCATCTTCCCGAAGTTGACATAAGGCCATGACGGCAGTGCATTTGGAAGAATTCGACAATTTTGTATTCAGGTATAAAGTCGATTTTCTTGTATATACACATTTAGCAGTCGACATTGAGTTGCTTCAAATCATTAGTTTAACATATTAAAGCCAACTAGCCTTCTTTATCTTACCGAAGTTGACATAAAGCCATAACGGCAGTGCATTTGGAAGAATTCGACAATCTTATATTCAGGTATAAAGTCGATTTTCTTGTATATACACACTTAGCAGTCGATATTGAGTTGCTTCAAATCATTAATTTAACATATTTAAGTTAATTAGCCTTCTTCATCTTACCGAAGTTGACATAAAGCCATAACGGCAGTGCATTTGGAAGAATTCGACAATCTTATATTCAGGTATAAAGTCGATTTTCTTGTATATACACATTTAGCAGTCGATATTGAGTTGCTTAAATCATTAGTTTAACATATTTAAGTTAATTAACCTTCTTCATCTTACCGAAGTTGACATAAAGCCATAACGGCAGTGCATTTGGAAGAATTAACAATGACAATCTTAATTCAGGTATAAAGTCGATTTTGTTGTATATCGGTTTAACACACATTAGCAGTCGATATTGAGTTGCTTAAATCATTAATTCAAATATTTAAGTTAATTAACCTTCTTCATCTTACCGAAGTTGACATAAAGCCATAACGGCAGTGCATTTGGAAGAATTCGAAAATCTTATGTTCAGGTATAAAGTCGATTTTCTTGTATATACACACTTAGCAGTCGATATTGAGTTGCCTTAAAACATTAGCTTCACACGTTTAAGTTAATTTACCTTCTTCATCTTACCGAAGTTGACATAAAGCCATAACGGCAGTGCATTTGGAAGAATTCGACAATCTTATATTCAGGTATAAAGTCGATTTTCTTGTATATACACATTTAGCAGTCGATATTGAGTTGCTTCAAATCATTAACATCAAATATTTAAATTTATTAGCCTTCTTCATCTTACCGAAGTTGACATAAAGCCATAACGGCAGTGCATTTGGAAGAATTCGACAATCTTATATTCAGGTATAAAGTCGATTTTCTTGTATATACACATTTGCAGTCGATATTGAGTTGCTTAAATCATTAATTTCACATATTTAATATAATTAACCTTCTTCATCTTACCGAAGTTGACATAAAGCCATAATGGCAGTGCATTTAGAAGAATTAGACAATCACACATTTTAGTTAATTAACCTTCTTCATCTTACCGAAGTTGACATAAAGCCATAACGGCAGCGCGTTTGGAAGAATCCGACAATCTTATATTCAGGTATAAAGTCGATTTTCTTGTATATACACACTTAGCAGTCGATATTGAGTTGCTTCAAATCATTAGTTTAACATATTTAAGTCAATTAACCTTCTTTATCTTACCGAAGTTGACATAAAGGCATAACGGCAGCGCATTTTGAAGAATTCGGCAATCTTATAATCAGGTATAAAGATGATTTTCGTGTATATACATATTAAGCAGTCGATATTGAGTTGCTTCAAATCATTAACATCAAATATTTAAGTTAATTAGCTTCCTTCAGCTTGTATATACACACTTAGCAGTCGATATTGAGTTGCTTCAAATCATTAACATCAAAAATTTAAGTTAATTAGCTTACACTTAGCAGTCGATATTGAGTTGCTTCAAATCACTAACATCCAAATATTTAAGGTAATTAGCCTTATTCATCTTACCGAAGTTGACATAAAGCCATAACGGCAGTGCATTTGAAGAATTCAACAATCTTATATTCAGGTATAAAGTCGAGTTTCTTGTATATACAAATTTAGCAGTCGATATTAAGTTGCTTTAAATCATTTACTTCACACATTAATTTAATTAACCTTCTTCATCTTACCGAAGTTGACATAAAGCCATAACGGCAGCGCGTTTGGAAGAATTAGACAATCTTATATTCAGGTATAAAAACGATTTTCTTGTATATACACATTTAGCAGTCGATATTGAGTTGCTTAAAATCATTAACATCAAACATTTAAGTAAATTAACTTTCTTCATTTTACTGAAGTTGACATAAAGCAATAACGGCAGTGCATTTGGAAGAATTCGAAAATCTTATATTCAGGTATAAAGTCGATTTTCTTGTATACACACACATTTAGCAGTCGATATTGTGAATTGCCTTAAACCATAAATTTAACATATTTAAGTTAATTAACCTTCTTCATCTTCTTGAAGTTGACATAAAGCCATAACGCCAGTGCAGTTTTAAGAATTCGACAATCTTATATTCAGGTATAAAATCGATTTTCTTGTATATACACATTTACCAGTCGATATTGAGTTGCCTTAAATCATTAGTTTAACATATTTAAGTCAATTAACCTTCTTTATCTTACCGAAGTTGACATAAAGCCATAACGGCAGTGCATTTGAAGAATTCGACAAACTTATAATCAGGTATAAAGATGATTTTCGTGTATATACATATTAAGCAGTCGATATTGAGTTGCTTCAAATCATTAACATCAAATATTTAAGTTAATTAGCTTCCTTCAGCTTGTATATACACACTTAGCAGTCGATATTGAGTTGCTTCAAATCATTAACATCAAATATTTAAGTTAATTAGCTTCCTTCATCTTGTATATACACACTTAGCAGTCGATATTGAGTTGCTTCAAATCACTAACATCAAATATTTAAGTTAATTAGCCTTCTTCAGCTTACCGAAGTTGACATAAAGCCATAACGGCAGTGCATTTGAAGAATTCGACAATCTTATATTCAGGTTTAAAGTCGATTTTCTTGTAAATACACATTTAGCAGTCGATATTGAGTTGCTGTTAATCATTAATTTAACATTTTTAAGTTAATTAACATTCTTCATCTTGCTAAAATTGACATAAAGCCATAACGGCAGTGCATTTGGAAGAATTCGACAATCTTATATTCAGGTATAAAGTCGGTTTTCTTGTACATAAACCTTTAGCGGTCGGTATTGAGTTGCTTCAAATCATTAACATCAAACGTTTAAGTTAATTAACCTTCTTCATCCTACCGAAGTTGACATAAAGCCATAACAGCAGTGCATTTGGAAGAATTAGACAATCTTATATTCAGGTATAAAGTCGATTTTCTTGTACACACACTTTTAGCAGTCGATATTGAGTTGCCTCAAATCATTAACATCAAATATTTAAGTTAATTAGCCTTATTCATTTTACCGAAGTTGACATAAAGCCATAACGTCAGCGCGTTTGGAAGAACTCGACAATCTTACGTTCAGGTGTAAAGTCGATTTTCTTGTATACACACTTTTAACATTCGATATTTAAGTTAGTTTGCCTTATTCATCTTACCGAAGTTGAAATAAAGCCATAACGGCAGTGCATTTGAAGAATTCGACAATCTTATATTCTGGTATAAAGTCGATTTTCTTGAACACACACATTTAGCAGTCGATTTTGATTTGCCTTAAATCATAAGCTGCACACATTTAAGGTAATGAACCTTCTTCATCTTCCCGAAGTTAACATAAGGCCATAACGGCAGTGCATTTGGAAGAATCCGACAATCTTATATTCAGGTATAAAGTCGATTTTCTTCTATATACACATTTACCAGTCGATATTGAGTTGCTTTAAATCATTAGTTTAACATATTTAAGTCAATTAACCTTCTTTATCTTACCGAAGTTGACATAAAGCCATAACGGCAGTGCTTTTGGAAGAATTCGACAATCTTATATTCAGGTATAAAGTCGATTTTCTTGTATATACACTTTAGCAGTCGATATTGAGTTGCTTTAAATCATTAGTTTAACGCATTTAAGTAAATTAGCTTCCTTCATCTTATCGAAGTTGACATAAAGCCATAACGGCAGTGCTTTTGGAAGGATTAGACAATCTTATGTTCAGGTATAAAGTCGATTTTCTTATATATACACACTTAGCAGTCGATATTGAGTTGCTTCAAATCATTAACATCAAATTTTTAAGTTAATTAGCCTTATTCATTTTACCGAAGTTGACATAAAGCCATAACGGCAGTGCATTTAGAAGAATTCAACAATCTTATATTCAGGTATAAAGTCGATTTTCTTTTATATACACATTTAGCAGTCGATATTGAGTTGCTTTAAATCATTAATTTAACATATTTAAGTTAATTTACCTTCTTCAGCTTACTGAAGTTGACATAAAGCCATAACAGCAGTGCATTTGGAAGAATCCGACAATCTTATATTCAGGTATAAAGTCGATTTTCTTGTATATACACACTTAGCAGTCGATATTGAGTTGCTGTTAATCATTAATTTAACATTTTAAGTTAATTAGCCTTCTTCAGCTTACCGAAGTTGACATAAAGCCATAACGGCAGTGCATTTGAAGAATTCGACAATCTTATATTCAGGTATAAAGTCGATTTTCTTGTATATACTCATTTAGCAGTCGATATTGAGTTGCTGTTAATCATTAATTTAACATTTTTAAGTTAATTAACCTTCTTCATCTTGCTAAAGTTGACATAAAGCCATAACGGCAGTGCATTTGGAAGAATTCGACAATCTTATATTCAGGTATAAAGTCGATTTTCTTGTATATACACATTTAGCAGTCGATATTGAGTTGCTTTAAATCATTAGTTTAACACATTTAAGTTAATAAACCTTCTTCATCTTTCCTAAGTTGACATAAGGCCATAACGGCAGTGCATTTGGAAAATCTCGACAATCTTATGTTCAGGTGTAAAGTCGGTTTTGTTGTATATACACACTTAGCAGTCGATATTGAGTTGCTTCAAATCATTAATATCAAATATTTAAGTTAATTAACCTTTTTCATCTTACCGAAGTTGACATAAAGCCATAACGGCAGTGCATTTGGAAGAATCCGACAATCTTATGTTCAGGTGTAAAGTCGATTTTCTTGTTTATACACACTTAGCAGTCGATATTTAGTTGCCTTAAATCATTAGCTTCACACATTTAATATAATTAACCTTCTTCATCTTACCGAAGTTGACATAAAGCCATAATGGCAGTGCATTTGGAAAATCTCGACAATCTTATATTCAGGTATAAAGTCGATTTTCTTCTATATATACACTTAGCAGACGATATTGAGTTGCTTCAAATCATTAACATCTAATATTTAAGTTAATTAGCCTTATTTATTTTACCGAAGTTGACATAAAGCCATAACGGCAGTGCTTTTGGAAGAATTAGACAATCTTATGTTCAGGTATAAAGTCGATTTTCTTGTATATACACATTTAGCAGTCGATATTGAGTTGCCTTAAATCATTAGCTTCACACATTTAAGTTAATAAACCTTCTTCATCTTACCGAAGTTGACATAAGGCCATAACGGCAATGCATTAAGAAAATCTCGACAATCTTATATTCAGGTATAAAGTCGATTTTCTTGTATATACACATTTAGCAGTCGGTGTTGAGTTGGTTCAAATCGTTAACATCAAATATTTAAGTTCATTAGCCTTCTTCATCTTACCGAAGTTGACATAAAGTCATAACGGCAGTGCATTTGGAAGAATTCAACAATCTTATATTCAGGTATAAAGTCGATTTTTTTGTATATACATATTTAGCAGTCGATATTGAGTTGCTTTAAAACATTAGTTTAACATATTTAAGTAAATTAGCCTTCTTCAGCTTACCGAAGTTGACATAACGCCATAACGGCAGTGCATTTGGAAGAATTCGACAATCTTATATTCAGGTATAAAGTCGATTTTCTTGTATATACACATTAAGCAGTCGATATTGAGTTGTTTCAAATCATTAACATCAAATAGTTAAGTTAATTAGCCTTCTTCAGCTTACCGAAGTTGACATAAAGCCATAACGGCAGTGCATTTGCAAGAATTTGACAATCTTATATTCAGGTATAAAGTCGATTTTCTTGTATATACACATTTAGCAGTCGATATTGAGTTGCTTTAAAACATTAGTTTAACATATTTAAGTAAATTAGCCTTCTTCATCTTACCGAAGTTGACATAAAGCCATAACGGCAGTGCATTTGGAAGAATTCGACAATCTTATATTCAGGTGTAAAGTCGATTTTCTTGTATATACACATTCAGCAGTCGATATTGAGTTGCTTTAAATCCTTAACATCAAATATTTAAGTTAATTAGCCTTATTCATCTTATCGAAGCTGACATAAAGCCATAACGGCAGTGCATTTAGAAGAATTCAACAATCTTATATTCAGGTATAAAGTCGATTTTCTTTTATATACTCATTTAGCAGTCGATATTGAGTTGCTTCAAATCATTAGTTTAACATATTTCAGTTAATTAGCCTTCTTCAGCTTACCGAAGTTGACATAAAGCCATAACAGCAGTGCATTTGGAAGAATCCGACAATTTTATGTTCAGGTGTAATGTCGATTTCCCTGTATATACACACTTAGCAGTCGATATTGAGTAGCTGTTAATCAATCATTTAACATTTTAAGTTAATTAGCCTTCTTCAGCTTACCGAAGTGTACGTAAAGCCATAAAAACAGTGCATTTGCAAGAATTCGACAATCTTACATTCAGGTATAAAGTCGATTTTCTTGTATATGCACATTTAGCAGTCGATATGGAGTTGCTGTTAATCATTAATTTAACATTTTTAAGTTAATTAACCTTCTTCATCTTGCTAAAATTGACATAAAGCCATAACGGCAGTGCATTTGCAAGAATTTGACAATCTTATATTCAGGTATAAAGTCGATTTTCTTGTATATACATATTTAGCAGTCGATATTGTGTTGCCTTAAATCATTAGTTTAACATTTTTAAGTCAATTAACTTCTTCGTCTTACCGAAGTTGACATCAGTCGATATTGAGTTGCCTTAAATCATTAGCTTCACACATTTAAATTAATTAACCTGCTTCACCTGCGAAGTTAACTTAAAGCCATAACGGCAGTGCATTTGGAAGAATCCGACAATCTTATGTTCAGGTGTGAAGTCGGTTTCCTTGTATACGAGTATACACACTTGGCAGTCGAATTTGACTTGCTTCAAATCATTAACATCAAATATTTAAGTTATTTAGCTTCGTTTATCTTACCGAAGTTGACATAAGGCCTTACCGGCAGTGCTTTTGGAAAAATTAGACAATCTTATAATCAGGTATAAAGTCGATATTCTTGTATATACACATTTAGCAGTCGATATTGAGTTGCCTTAAATCATTAGCTTCACACATTTAAGTTAATAAACCTTCTTCATCTTACCGAAGTTGACATAAGGCCATAACGGCAATGCATTTGGAAAATCTCGACAATCTTTTGCTCGGGTGTAAAGTCGCTTTTCTTGTACACACAATTTTAGCAGTCGATATTGAGTTGCTTTAAATCATTAACATCAAATAGTTAAGTTAATTAGCCTTCTTCAGCTTACCGAAGTTGACATAAAGCCATAACGGCAGTGCATTTGCAAGAATTTGACAATCTTATATTCAGGTATAAAGTCGATTTTCTTGTATATACACATTTAGCAGTCGATATTGAGTTGCTTTAAAACATTAGTTTAACATATTTAAGTAAATTAGCCTTCTTCAGCTTACCGAAGTTGACATAACGCCATAACGGCAGTGCATTTGGAAGAATCCGACAATCTTATATTCATTTATAAAGTCGATTTTTTTGCATATACACACTTAGCTGTCGACACCGAGTTGCTTCAAATCATTAGTTTAACATATTTAAGCTAATTAGCCTTCTTTAGCTTACCGAAGTTGACATAAAGCCATAACGGCAGTGCATTTGGAAGAATTTGACAATCTTATATTCAGGTATAAAGTCGATTTTCTTGTATATACACATTTAGCAGTCGATATTGAGTTGCTTTATTTCATTAATTTAACATATTTAAGTTAATTAACCTTCTTCATCTTACCAAAGTTGACATAAAGCCATAACGGCAGTGCATTTGGAAGAATTCGACAATCTTATATTCAGGTATAAAGTCGATAGTCTTGTATATACACATTTAGCAGTCGGTGTTGAATTGCTTCAAATCATTAACATCAAATATTTAAGTTAATTAGCCTTATTCATTTTACCGAAGTTGACATAAAGCCATAACGGCAGTGCATTTAGAAGAATTCGACAATCTTATATTCAGGTATAAAGTCGATTTTCTTGTATATACACATTTAGCAGTCGATATTGAGTTGCCTTAAATCATTAGCTTCACACATTTAATATAATTAACCTTCTTCATCTTACCGAAGTTGACATAAAGCCATAATGGCAGTGCATTTAGAAGAATTAGACAATCTTATGTTCAGGTATAAAGTCGATTTTCTTGTATATACACATTTAGCAGTCGATATTGAGTTGCTTAAATCATTAGCTTCAAATATTTAAGTTAATTAACCTTCTTCATCTTACCGAAGTTGACATAAGGCCATAACGGCAGTGCATTCGAAGAATTCGAAAATCTTATATTCAGGTGTAAAGTCGATTTTCTTGTATATACACATTAAGCAGTCGATATTGAGTTGTTCCAAATCATTAACATCAAATAGTTAAGTTAATTAGCCTTCTTCAGCTTACCGAAGTTGACATAAAGCCATAACGGCAGTGTATTTGCAAGAATTTGACAATCTTATATTCAGGTATAAAGTCGATTTTCTTGTATATATACATTTAGCAGTCGATATTGAGTTGCTTTAAAACATTAGTTTAACATATTTAAGAAAATTAGCCTTCTTCAGCTTACCGAAGTTGACATAAAGCCATAACGGCAGTGCATTTGGAAGAAGTTGTCCAAACATATTTAATATTTAATAATTAGCCTTCGACAATCTTATATTCAGGTATAAAGTCGATTTTCTTGTATATACACATTTAGCAGTCGATATTGAGTTGCTTCAAATCATTAAGTTTAACATATTTAAGTTAATTAGCCTTCTTCATCTTACCGAAGTTGACATAAAGCCATAACGGCAGTTCATTTGGAAGAGTCCGACAATCTTATTTTCAGGTATAAAATCGATTTTCTTGTATATACACACTTAGCAGTCGATACTGAGTTGCTTCAAATCATTAGTTTAACATATTTAAGGTAATTAGCCTTATTTAAGTTAATTCTTCAGCTTACCGAAGTTGACATAAAGCCATAACGGCAGTGCATTTGGAAGAATTCGACAATCTTATATTCAGGGATAAAGTCGACTTTCTTGTATATACACATTTAGCAGTCGATATTGAGTTGCTTTAAATCATTAGTTTAACATATTTAAGAAAATTAGCCTTCTTCAGCTTACCGAAGTTGACATAAAGCCATAACGGCAGTGCATTTGGAAGAATTTGACAATCTTATATTCAGGTATAAAGTCGATTTTCTTGTATATACACACCTTTAGCAGTCGAGCTGTGTGAGTTGCCATCTTGTTGAAACCACATGTCAAATTTAGCATTTTTGGCATACAAAAAAGTTAATCGAAATTAGCGATCTTCATTTACCGAAGTTGACATAAAGCCATAACGGCAGTGCATTTGGAAGAATTAGACAATCATATATTCAGGTATAAAGTCGATTTTCTTGTATGCACACACTTATCAGTCGATATTGAATTGCTTCAAATAATTAACATCAAATATTTACGATAATTAGCCTTCTTCAGCTTACCGAAGTTGACATAAAGCCATAACGGCAGTGCATTTGGAAGAATTCGACAATCTTATATTCAGGTATAAAGTCGATTTTCTTGTATATACACATTTAGCAGTCGATATTGAGTTGCTTCAAATCATTAGTTTAACATATTTAAGAAAATTAGCCTTCTTCAGCTTACCGAATTTGACATAAAGCCATAACGGCAGTGTATTTGGAAGAATTCGACAATCTTATATTCAGGTATAAAGTCGATTTTCTTGTATACACACATTTAGCAGTCGATACTGAGTTGCTTTAAATCATTAGTTTAACATATTTAAGAAAATTAGCCTTCTTCAGCTTACCGAAGTTGACATAAAGCCATAACGGCAGTGCATTTAGAAGAATTCGACAATCTTATGTTCAGGTGTAAGGTCGATTTTCTTGTATACACACACTTGGCAGTCGATATTGAGTTGCTTTAAAACATTAGTTTAACATATTTAAGAAAATTAGCCTTCTTCAGCTTACCGAAGTTGACATAACGCCATAACGGCAGTGCATTTGGAAGAATTCGAAAATCTTATATTCAGGTATAAAGTCGATTTTCTTGTATATACACATTTAGCAGTCGATATTGAGTTGCTTTAAATCATTAGTTTAACATATTTAAGAAAATTAGCCTTCTTCAGCTTACCGAAGTTGACATAAAGCCATAACGGCAGTGTATTTGCAAGAATTTGACAATCTTATATTCAGGTATAAAGTCGATTTTCTTGAACACACACATTTAGCAGTCGATATTGAGTTGCTTTAAAACATTAGTTTAACATATTTAAGAAAATCAGCCTTCTTCAGCTTACCAAAGTTGGCATAAAGCCATAACGGCAGTGCATTTGGAAGAATCCGACAATCTTATATTCATTTATAAAGTCGATTTTTTTGCATATACACACTTAGCTGTCGACACTGAATTGCTTCAAATCATTAGTTTAACATATTTAAGCTAATTAGCCTTCTTCAGCTTATCGAAGTTGACATAAAGCCATAACGGCAGTGCATTTGGAAGAATCCGACAATCTTATATTCATTTATAAAGTCGATTTTTTTGCATATACACACTTAGCTGTCGACACTGAGTTGCTCCAAATCATTAGTTTAACATATTTAAGCTAATACTTCAGCACGAAGTTGACATAAAGCCATAACGGCATTCGACAATCTTATCGGTATAAAGTCGATTTTCTTGTATATACACACTCAGCAGTCGATATTGAGTTGCTTCAAATCATTAACATCAAATATTTAAGTTAATTAGCTTTCTTCAGCTTGTATATACACACTTAGAAGTCGATATTGAGTTGCTTCAAATCATTAACATCAAATATTTAAGTTAATTAGCTTCCTTCATCTTGTATATACACACTTAGCAGTCGATATTGAGTTGCTTCAAATCACTAACATCAAATATTTAAGGTAATTAGCCTTATTCATCTTACCGAAGTTGACATAAAGCCATAACGGCAGTGCATTTGAAGAATTCAACAATCTTATATTCAGGTATAAAGTCGATTTTCTTGTATATACACATTTAGCAGTCGATATTGTGTTGCTTCAAATCATTAACATCAAATATTTAAGTTAATTAGCTTCCTTCATCTTACCGAAGTGTACATAAGACCATAACGGCAGTGCATTTGGAAGAATCCGACAATCTTATGTTCAGTTGTAAAGTCGATTTTCTTTTATACACACTTTTAGCAGTCGATATTGAGTTGCTTCAAATTATTAACATCAAAT
>NW_026090469.1:0-16184 GCF_024586455.1 Bactrocera neohumeralis
ACATGCTTTTATGAATATTCATCGACAAACATCATAATTTCCTAAAAATTGAAATTTAAAATGATCTTTTTTCATTGAGTTATAAAAAATTTAAAAAATAAACAAATTTGCCCTTTAAAATAGTCAAACTTTAACAAGTTAATATTTTCAAACGGTTACAATGAGGAGCTCATACTTGCGCAGCCTTTCTTAGCGCTAATGTACATACATACTATCTCCACATATATCATTTGAGATTTACTAGAAAATATGTAAATTACATGAAAAATATCTTATTTAAAGTCGATTTTGTATTAGTATATGTGGAGAAAGGTCTAAGCCGATATCAAACCCAAACAATTTGATACCACAAAACAAAAACGTGTATATGTTATACCAAGCGAATATTCTCGTGGCCAGATGGACGATTCTTTTACACATGGCTCAAGCAGGCTCACCAGCTACTTCCGGTCTTTGACCAAGTATCCTCTGGGTAGCCTAAGAACATCCGTTCGAAGGCGAGCTAAAGTGAGAAGGCGAAACATTCCTCTACAAGGGTTGTGCGCTGGGTTTGGGACCCGCCACGTAAAAAACACCCCAGTGAAGAGCTACAACCAGCCTCGGATGAGAGACCCCCCTTTTGATGACGACCATGGCAAACGAAATAAGGACTACGAATTGAGGGCATGCACCTGGAATGTCCGGTCCCTTAATTGGGAAGGTGCCGCTGCCCAGCTGGTTGATGTCCTCGTAAAGACAAAGGCTGACATCACCGCCGTCCAAGAAATGCGATGGACGGGACAAGGACAGAGACGAGTAGGTCCCTGTGACATTTACTACAGTGGCCATATAAAGGAGCGCAAGTTTGGTGTAGGATTCGTGGTGGGAGAGAGACTCCGTCGCCGAGTACTATCATTCACCCGGTGAATGAACGTCTAGCCACAATCCGCATCAAAGCGAGGTTCTTCAACATATCGCTGATTTGCGCCCACGCCCCGACGGAAGAGAAGGACGATGTGACCAAAGATGCCTTCTATGAGCGCTTGGAGCGCGCTTATGAGAGCTGCCCCCGCCACGATGTCAAAATCGTGCTTGGCGACTTTAACGCCAGGGTGGGCAAAGAAGGTATATTTGGCACTACGGTCGGTAAATTCAGCCTCCACGACGAAACATCCCCAAATGGGTTGAGGCTGATTGACTTCGCCGGGGCCCGAAATATGGTTATCTGTAGTACTAGATTCCAGCATAAGAAGATTCATCAAGCTACCTGGCTGTCTCCGGATCGAAAACTACCAACCAGATCGATCATGTTGTGATAGACGGAAGACACGTCTCCAGTGTTTTAGATGTGCGTGCGCTCCGAGGTCCTAACATCGACTCGGACCACTATCTTGTTGCAGCTAAGATTCGCACCGCCTCTGTGCAGCAAAAAACGCACGCCACCCAACAAAAGGAAGTTTCGACGTGAAGAAGCTGCAATCACAACAGACAGCCGAACGATTTTCTACTCGGCTTGCACTACTGTTCTCTGAGAGCACTCGTCAACAACTCGGTATAAGGGAACTGTCATTTCAAACTCCTTACGTACAACTGCAACCGAAACCATTGGTTTTCCGAAAGAGCAAAAGAACAGCTGGTACGACGAGGAGTGCCGTGTCGCAGCGGAGAGAAAACAGGCTGCCTACCTCGCAACGTTACGATCGACCACTACACGTGCGGGATGGGATAGATACCGAGAGTTGAAGAGGGAAGCGAGACGCATTTGTAGACAGAAGAAGAAAGAGGCTGAAATGCGTGAGTACGAAGAGCTTGATAAGCTGGCCGACAGGGGTAATGCCTCGAAAATTCCTACGAAAAATGCGGCGGCTTACGAAGGTTTCAAGACCGAGCGTACTCCTGTAGAACCCCAAAGGTGATCTAGTCACTGATGCCCAGAGCATACTTAAATTATGGAGGGAACACTTCTCCAGCCTGCTGAATGGCAGTGAACGCACAACGCCAGGAGAAGGCGAACCCGATTCCCCAATCGATGACGATGGAGCAGACGTTCCATTACCCGACCATGAAGAAGCTCGAATAGCAATTGCCCGCCTGAAGACCGAGCTATTCAAACACGGCGGCGAAGAACTGATAAGGTGCATGCATCAGCTTCTTTGTAAAATATGGTCGGACGAAAGCATGCCCAACGATTGGAATTTAAGTGTGCTATGCCCAATCCATAAAAAAGGAGACCACAATCTGCGCCAAAGGAGCCTCAACATCGCATATAAGGTTCTATCGAGCGTATTGTGTGAAAGATTAAAGCTCACCGTCAACAAACTGATTGGACCTTATCAATGTGGCTTTAGACCTGGCAAATCAACAACCGACCAGATATTCACCATGCGCCAAATCTTGAGAAAGACCCGTGAAAAGAGAATCGACACACACCACCTCTTCGTCGATTTCCAGCCGCCTTGACAGCACGAAAAGGAGCTGCCTTTATGCCGCGATGTCTGAATTTGGTATCCCCGCAAAACTAAAACGGATGTGTAAACTGACGTTGAGCAACACCAAAAGCTCCGTCAGGATCGGAAAGGACCTCTCCGAGCCGTTCGATACCAAACGAGGTTTCAGACAAGGCGACTCCCTATCGTGCGACTTTTTCAACCTGCTTTTGGAGAAAATAGTTCGAGCCGCAGAACTAAATAGAGAAGGTACCATCTTCTATAAGAGTGTACAGCTGCTGGCGTATGCCGACGATATTGATATCATCGGCCTCAACACCCGCGCCGTTAGTTCTGCTTTCTCCAGACTGGACAAGGAAGCACAGAAAATGGGTCTGGTAGTGAACGAGGTAAAGACGAAATATCTCCTGTCATCAAACAAAACAGTCGTCGCACTCGCGACTTGGCTGCCACGTCACTTCGTCTATTTAGGAACCAGCATTAACACCACTAATAATGTCAGCCTGGAAATCCAACGCAGGATTGCTCTTGCCAACAGGTGCTACTTCGGACTGAGTAGGCAATTGAAAGTCCTCTCTCGACGAACAAAAGTTAAACTCTATAAGTCGCTCATAATTCCCGTCCTGCTATATGGTGCAGAGGCTTGGGCGATGACAGCAACGATGAGTCGACGTTACGAGTTTTCGAGAAAAAGGTTCTGCGGAAAATATATGGTTCTTTGCACTTTAGCCACGGCGAATATCGCATTCGATGGAACGATGAGCTGTACGAGATATACGACGACATCGACATACATAGTTCAGCGAATTAAAAGACAGCGGCTATGCTGGCTAGGTCATGTTGTCCGGATGGACGAAAACACTCCAGCTCTGAAAATATTCGACGGGGGAAGCAGAGGAAGAGGAAGACCTCCACTCTGTTGGAAGGACCAAGTGGAGAAGCACCTGGCTTCGCTTGGAATATCCAATTGGCGCCACGTAGCGAAAAGAAACGACTGGCGCGCTGTTGTTAACTCGGCTATAATCGCGTAAGCGGTGTCTACGCCAATTAAGAAGAAGAAGAAGTTACGTGAGATATTCCTGTAATAAAAATTCAAACCTAATCTTCATATTCAATTTTTTTCAAAAAATCAGAATCAAAAATATGGTCATGATTTATTTATATCTAGTGGGATTTCTTTTTATTTTGAGACGTCTGGACATTGAATCCAAGGTCAATGGGGTTTTTTGCATATACGAATATCCTTGAGCATACTTTGAAATGTTCTACATACCCATAAAAGGTCAATGGGGTTTATATACGGAAATTGAGGAAATGTTTGCAACTGTTTTTTTACATTACGCAAAGACCAGACCTTCATATTTTGTGCAGAAGTTTGGGGTCGTTACCTTGTTGGAATCAAAAAATCTGTTCCAACCCCAGTTGCTAAGAATTTGGTAAAAGATTAACTTTCAAAATTTGTATATATGATCTCTGGTCCATTATGAAGTCAATAAATGTGAGTTTTCCTACACCGTTGGCTGCTATACATCTCCAAACCATAACATCGCTTCCATATTTTTTTTTTCATCCTCCTTTCCCCTTTTCCTTTATATCAATTTCTTCCCTTTTATCTCGTAGATGCAAAATTTGCTCTCATCCGTTAAAATGATACTATTTCAAAACTCTGGGGGCTTTGAAACATATTCATTCGCGAACTCCATTAGTTTCATATCGAGCTTTTTTCAAAGTTCTACGAACTGTATCGTCGGAAACAACGTTAGAAAATCTTTGCTGCACTTCCAGTTGCAATTGATGAACAGTCATCGTGGGATTTTCCTGAACTATTTGTACAATACTTTATTCGTGGTGGGAGAAAGACTACGTCGCCGAGTACTATCATTCACTCCGGTAAATAAACGTCTAGCCATAATCCGCATCAAAGGGAGGTTCTTCAACATATCGCTGATTTGCGCTCACGCCCCGAAGGAAGAGAAGGACACGATGTGACCAAAGATGCCTTCTATGAGCGCTTGGAGCGCGCCTATGAGAGCTGCCCCTCCACGATGTCAAAATCGTGCTTGCTGACTTTAACGCCAGGGTGGGCAAAGAAGGTGTCTTTTGCACTACGGTCGGTAAATTCAGCTTGCACGACGAAACATCCTCAAATGGGTTGAGGCTGATCGGCTTTGCCGGTTGTCTGTGGTACTAGATTCCAGCACAAGAAAATACATCATGCTACCTGGCTATCTCCGGATCGAAAAGCCACCAACCAGATCGATTATGTCGTGATATACGGAAGACACATCTCCAGTGTTCTAACGTGCGTACGCTCCGAGGTCCTAACATCGACTCGGACTACTAACTTGTTGCAGCCAAGATTCGCACCCGCCTCTGTGCAGCAAAAAACGCACGTCAACAAACACAAGGAAGGTTTGACGCTCCTTACGTAAAGCTGCAACCGAAACCATTGGCTTTTGGAAAATGCAAAAGAACGGCTGGTTCGACAAGGAGTGCCGTATTGCAGCGAAGAGAAAACAGACTGTCTACCTCGCAATGTTACGATCGACCACAACACGTGCGGGTTGGGATAGAAACCGAGAGTTGAAGAGGGAAGCGAGACGCATTTGCAGACAGAAAAAGAAAGAGGCCGAAATGAAGAGCTTGATAAGCTAGCTGACAAGCTGGCTGCTCGATAATTCTACGAAAAAAATGCGGCGGCTAACAGAAGGTTTCAAGACCGGAGCATACTCTTTTAGAACCCCCAAAGGTGATCTAGTCACCGATGACCAGAGCATACTTAAATTATGGAGGGAACACTTTTCCAGCCTGCTGAATGGCAGTGAACGTACAACGCCAGGAGAAAGCGAAACCGATTCCCCAATCGACGTCGATGGAGCAGACGTTCCATTACCCAACCATGAAGAAGTTCGAATAGCAATTACCCGCCTGAAGAACAACAAAGCGGCGGCGGCCAAGACCTGATAAGGAGTATGCATCAGCTGCTTTGCAAAATATGGCCGGACGACAGCATGCCCAACGATAGGAATATAAGTGTGCTCTGCCCAATCCACAAAAAGGGAGATCCCCACAATCTTCACCAACTAAGCCTCCTCAACATCGCATATAGGGTTGTAACGAGCGTATTTTGTAAAAGATTACAACCAAACTGATTGGACCTTATCAGTGTGCCCTGAAAAGTGGACACATACCATCTTTTCTTCGATTTCAAAGCTAACCGCGGTACTAAAAATATTTATAAGATTATTACCAAGAGGTAATTGAGAAATCAGGATTTGAAAAATAAAATCAATCGAACGGTCGGAGAGGGATACGAAGTTTTCTATTATACATTTTTAATTCATATTTGCCCCGAAAGTTTACGATTTTCTCGTCTTTTCATGGAAATATATAAGAGAGATTAATTATTTTATTTTTTTACTTTAATAATAGGAATATCCGACACCGCAATATAATTTCAATCAGAACCTTTCGCATCATTAGTTAAGAAAATTGTGAAATTTTGCCTTCTGCAATTGAGTCCAATTTACCCGTTTCCTTTGATGCAGCTCTTTCAAAATCACTAATTTTACCCCCACATGTGTTTGGATCATTGCTGTTAAATTTGGATTACGATTAGTAATCAATTAGATTAAATTTGAAAAGAATGGTATTGATTACATAATTTTCTTTTAACAATTCCTGATTATTAATTAATTATGATTACAAATAATCCAAAAATAATTAAGATTAGTTAGGATTACGAGAAAACAATCAAAAATAATCAAAAGTAATCAAAAAATAATTGGCTACTTTCAAGGATTATTTTTGATTATTTTCGATTATATTTAAAAAAATTTTAAAGCTCATCATTTTATATTTACATTTCGTTTTGAAAAATTTGCATTGAAAACATTCTGACACATCACCTTCATATCTGTACTTTGAAAAAGATCTATAAAGGATTTTTTTCCAGAATGGAAAGGGGCAATGAACAATCAATCATTGCATGTAACAGTTTACCATCGAACTCAGATTGCATGTTACCGCCAAAAGGGCTACCTGTTTTATAACTTTTGTATGTTTTAAAACATTCACTATGCTTGACTTGCAAATGTTTGATGAAATTTGAAGTCACTTCACCGCTTCCTCTAATCACTCGATGACATGCAACGCACTTAGCACAGGTTGTCTTGTCGGAAATCTAACAATAAAAATTATAAATTCATAGTGTGCTTTAATTTAAAAACTTTAAAACTAACTTTTTCCACTTCTGTGTAAAATTCTTATTTGAAAATAATTTTTTGTGAATTCACACGGACTTTTTTTAGGGCCGGTCCTGATTTCGCACTTAATGAGCTCTTTCGTTTACTTCCAGTAGTATTAAAGTCCAGATCTTCAATACTGTCGTCTGCAGAAAAATCGGTTTCGAAAACATGAACAGACATTTAGACCTAAAAATAAATTTTATTATTAAAAGTTAACAACAATTATGTTTAATACTCACAAGTACAATAGTTCACAATTAATGTTTTCCTTTTGCTAGTTAAACTCACACCCTTCTTTATGAATTAACGTGATTTCTTGGTGTCTTGCTACTTAATTTGGCACTCTTAAAATTGCAACGGAGCTCAGTAGTAAAGCGAGTTAGTTATTATGTAGTACATATGTTTGTGTGAATGTTCAAATGCACACTGGGGAGCAGAAAGGAACGCATGTTTGCCTTTTTGAGACATTAGCATTTTTTTTCACGATACAATTTTCTGGATAGATTTTTATAAAAATGTAGTTCATCTTCTTAAAAATATCATATGAATTACAGTTTAAAACTGTATACAAAATTTATGACAACTTACAAAATTTTCGTACAAATTTCAAAGACTTTAATAAGAGCATTTATAATATTTTTGGGTATGCAGTTTTATAGTCCATTCAATGCTAGTATAATAAAGAGTCAACATCAAACTTTCAAAAAACCTATCGAAAAAATTGTATCATGAAAATCAATGCTAATACCTCAAGAAAGCAAATATGTTCTCGGTTTTGCTCCCCACTGTAAGTACATTCAAGCAAAAGAGTTACAAAACAAAGTGGCAAAATTCTAATGAGCACTTATGCTAGCAAAGGTACATACATATGTTACATACATATGTGCAATATCTCTAGCTTATAAGGAAAAGCTAAGCCGACGATACGTAAGCATGCATAAGTTAAGTGTTAGTTTGTAAGTTTATTTGTAAAATTGAACTAATGTTACTAAGTTGGAGTTATTGAAATGCAATATTTAAGTGAGTACTCCCATTTGAGTAACTGTAATGCAATATTTAAGTGAGTACTATTTTTGGAATTGTCAATCGATGGCAAACAAAATCTCACAGACCGTACTTTTGAAATGTTGGTATTAAAGAAAGCAAATAAAAAATAAATTATGTTTGCCTAATTTTAGTGCGGCATAATTAGAAGTCTATACTCAAATATATGGTTTATTTTGAATACATTTCCTCATACTGCTTCAGCTTATACATATACATACGTAGTATTATTTTTGTACTTTAAGAAACAGTGTTATGTTACTGAAAAATGTTCATTATAACTAAATGTGTTCACTATTACTAAACCTTTAATGGTAGTGCAATTTGTTTTTCAATATGAATAAAGGTTTAGTGATAATGACATTTTTTCCACTATCACTAAATTTTCAGTGATAATGGATTTTGCTGTTTAACTACCACTGAAGAAATAGAAAGCTTATTGTACTTATTTTTTAGTGTACTATGCCCAACCCTGATAACAAGTATGTAAAGTGTAACATAACACTCACAAAAAAATATACGCAAAAGAAATATTTACTTTATACAAAATGCAGAATCAAGAAGAATACAACAGGTTATCAATTATCAAATCGATGAACATCAGTAGTAATAAGAAAAAGTGAAAAAAAACAACTAACATGAAACACTAGTGCCATAATTTCACAAAAAAAAAAAATAATAATCAAAAACAATCAAAAGTAATCTTCGAAGTGGTCAAATTATTTTCGATTACCTTTTTATTATTTTTGATTATTTTTCAAAAATTTTATTAATCTTGACTATTTTTCCGATTATCTGTAATCGTAATCAATTAGTAATCGTCCAAATCTGAAAATAATCATAATATAATCATTACTTCACCTTTCAAAAAATAAAAATCTAATTACTAATTATTATGATTAGTAATCATTATAACAAGTTTTGGATAAATACATGTATGTACATATGTATGAATGTTGAAGTAACGTGTTCGTAAGCATTTATAGAGTTTTTGCAAATATAGTACATATGTATATAAATATATAATGTATCGATGACAACAGTAGAAACGCAATACATTAAACTCAGATTTCTTGATTTTATCGACAACAAAGGTATCAGATGTTTTCAATTAATTCATATGCAATTCGTGTATTTTTATTTGTACTTCGGTATCTTTCGACAAATTTTGACTTCGACCTAACCATTGATATTAATTATATAATTACATATGTATGTACATATGTGTGTGTACACATTTAAAAAAGGATTTATAAATTTTCATCCTGCAGTACTATTGTTCTTCGAACCGCCCTCCACAGGACTAACAAAAGTACATCATTTCGTCCCATTAATCTCTATTTATTATTCGATGCATATACTCCACTAGTATCAAGCCCATCATTCAATACTTGACTGTACTAATCCTAAAGGTGTGTGATAGAATCATCATGAGAGAGCTTCCTATCTTGGTTATTGCACTAGATTGCATGTTTTGCAGCAGCTGCAATAAGTGATATGTACGTACACATATGGTCAAAATAATAAGAACATTCCTTTAGGCTGCATTCTTGATTGAATTTTGAATGTTTGTTGAAGTATGTATACGAATGCAACTACGGGTTGATTTCATTAAATTCGATATTGTAGTACCTTTAACAGTGAAAATAAAATGCCGCTTTGTAAGGGGCAATTGATTGTTGATGCTCGTGTTTCTAAGTGGCCAAAATAATAAGTACATTGTTAATTATTTAAGATTTTCAGCAAATAGGACGATTTATTTTAATAGTTTGCTCTTTCGGTTGTATAGCTCCATGTTTGAAACGCATTAAAAACTAAAAAATTATAAAGATGGGTAGAAAAAAGCATTGCAGTGCTGAGGAAAAGGAAATCGTCTTTAACCTCAGAAAAGAGGGCCAAAGTCTTAGGAATTTTGCTAAAACATTAGGCCGTTTATTGTATTTCGTTCATAATGTCCTAAGGATTAAAAATAATGTTGAAACTCGTGGTCAACCAAAAAAGGCATCAACAACAACGGACAACCAATCGTTACTCTTGGTAAAAAGGACACATTTATATCTTCAAAGTAATAATAGCCGATATTGGTAGCATAATATCTTCCCGAATGGAGCTAATTTACCTGGCAGGATAGCCAGAAAAATACCATAATTGCAAAAAAAATTTAGGATAACATTACATTTCGCGTAAAATCATGCAAATGATGAGAAAATGTGGGCGCGATATATGTTGTGGAGTGACGAAACAAAAATGAATTTGTTTGGAAATGATACCTGACGGAATGTTCGTCATCCGAAAGGTAAAGAATTGCATTCATAGTCTACAAAAAAGCCCGTTAAACACGGTGGCGGCAACATAATGGTCTGGGGCTGCTTTTCGTGGAATGGTGTAGGACCAATACATCGTATTTCAGGCACTATAAATAGGTTTTAATATAAAAATATCTTGGAAAACACGATGCTGCCATATGCTGAGGAAAGTGTGCCACTAATGAGGAAATTTCAGCAGGATTTCTCTTAAATGGCCATATCAATCTCCCGACTTGAATCCAATTGAAAAATTTGGGGGGGGAGCTAAAGTAACGAATTGGGAAGCAATCGTTCCAAAATAAGGATCAGTTAGAGAATTTTGTTGAAAAAACCAGGTATGAGATTCCAATTGATACGTGCCGCCACAAACTTATCTCCAGTATGCCAAAACGAATATCAAAAGGAATTGAAAATAATGACGGATATGCTAGATACTGATGAAAGAAGTTAATAAAAATCAAAAAGGATACAGAAAACTCTAACTGATAAATTTTTTCATTCACTGATACCTGATGTACTTATTATTTTGTCCAGCCATTTTTTAGTCTTTTTGTTCTTCGCTAGAAATTTAAGTACCTATTTCAACTATTATTACAAATATCTTTATTTTCGTTATTTAAGCTATATAGAATATGAAATGAAATATGATATTATTTCTCTTTAAACATGAATAAAAGAGAATTTATTAGTCATTCAATGTTACACGGGCGTATGTACTTATTATTTTGACCATGTGTGTGTGTAAGAATATTTCTGACCCATACCAAGTGCAATCTAAGGCGTACAAGAACTTTTACACACACACACTTCACACATCCTTAAAGGACATACAGGAATGTGTAATTGCGAAAGCTAACCACATATGCTATACTTATTTCGAGATGGGTAAGATTTTATAACGTTAGTGTCAATATTAAAAATAAGTTAAAATTAGATTGGAAAATAAATAAATCTCCTCATATGCATATATTGATTCAGGAGTAAGACCAGAGCACTGAAAATGCCAAACTTACGACAATTTATTCTGGAAATAAGGCAAAGTAGTTGAATTTCTCTCGTTCAAAGATTTATTTAAAACTAGAGGACCCGTCCACGCTTCACTGTGGCTGATACATATGTAGATAATACCACTACTACCAGCTATATGATTTCTTTTAGTTGGATTATAACTATTAGTTAATGAGATATAGCATTTTTGTGAAGCAACTTGTGTTAGTTTACTAAAAAAAAGGATCATAAAAGCATTTCGTGTGTTAATAAAGCATTGCTTTTTGATGGAAAATACTGTTGAATTTGGGCTCTGCATCAGGGAAATCCACCGTTGAAAAGGGATTTGCTAGCATGAAAGAGGTGAAATGAGCAGAGAGGAGAATGACGTCCTAAAGAGGCGAAAGCTCTGTGCAAAGTGAGTGCTTCGCAAGTTCATAATCCAACAAAAACAACGCATAACTGATTCTGAGAAGTGTTTGAGTGCTCTTTAATCGTAATAAAACCGAATTTTTCGTAGGTGTGTGACAATAGAAACATAGCTCCATCATTTCTCACTGGAGTCCAATCGACAGTCATTCTAGTGGACTGCATTTAGTGAACCGATACATACTCAACGAATGATTACTGAGCCAGTTATAATCTATTTCACTGCGTATTTGGTTGCAGTTCTTTTCTACTATTCCAAATACTTAGCAATTGTATTATTTTTGAGGAAGAATCTGTTCAAAATTGCACGCATATATTCAAATGATTCCTACAAACATGAGTTTTGGACAAATGCCTATTATTTGAAATATAATTTTTGTATTTATGAGTTGTGTTAAACTTTAACATAAGGAGAGAAAAGGTATCCTATGTCCTTACCCTGATTCTAAGCTACCTCCCCACCAATTTTCAACCAAATCGGTGCAGCCTTTCATGAGTTAAATGGTGTAACTAACACAACTTTCTTTTATATACATACATACATACATACATACATACATATATAGATGTGTGTTGAGTATATAATTCTATATTAAAAAAATATAAAAAACTATAACCATGGATGTTTTAATTTTTCATATAGATTTTGAGGTTACCTGAAAAAGGTGTTAATACAAAAGTTTTATATCTTTGGCTTACCTCCGTAAGATGCGTAGTTTTGCCGTAAATTGTTTTTAACGCTTAATTTCCACCACTCCTCCTTTCCATTCTCTTCCAGATATAAAAATAACAATAGTTAACACACTGGCACTGATACGAAAATAGATCACAGTCCTGCATAGATAATTGTTAATATAGATATATGTACATTAGGCCGGGTCGATTGGGGGGAGGCAAAAAAATCGCCCATTGTTCTATGAAAATCATATTTTAGGGATCATAAGAAACTTTACCGAAGGAACCATACCTCTGAAACGAATTCTGATGTCCCCTAATTTGGGTCGAACTTTTGGGTAGGGGCAAATTTTGAAATACAATTGAAATTACCATTTCATTCTTATTACCTCTGAAAGTGAGGAGAACTAAAGCAATAACACTATGGTATTTCAAAAAAATAATAAGTGAAGTGACCATTCCAAATCAAAGTTTACAACAGAATCCACCAACCTCTGCACCAACAAGATGAAGCAACCCCATCAACAACTATCGAAAACCCAGTAGTCATATACAAGCATGATGTTACGGTTTTTGGTGTGTCTACTGATTTGACTGATCTTAATTTACCAACCCATCTGGATATCTTGAGATATTATTTTTACTTAAGCGAACGTGCTAAAACAGAACAAAAAAAGTTTTCCCATAAATCATTCACTATTCAAGTATAAGATACTAAGTTGATTGGAATTTGGGAAAAACTTGGTATGGAAATAATGCTGAAAAAAATGTATGTAATAAATTGAATAAATTGCTTGACAAGTATCAAGAGCAAATCAAGAAAGAAACAACACAACAATTTACAGGTATGTAAAATCTCTGGAAACAATTTTTTACATGGAACATGTAAATGCGATTTGAAGGCAGCTCCATGTGCATGCGGCTGGGTTCCCGAACTGCCTCAAAGAGTTCATGCAGGATCAACATAATCAGAGAAGACCAGCAATGAATGCATTTATGATGGAAACTTCAGAGAGCAAGGAGCAACGTCTATGTCATCCAATGCCAACATACCAAGATCCCGATGATTCAACATACGCACCGCCACCGGTTCAAGAAGATATGGATAGAAGCACAAGTTCACAATACACAGAAGACGGTGTTCTAACTTTGCCTTGGTATGTGACAGATTTGGTGTGCCTGACAGAGTAGCATCAGCATTGGGGAACCGCTCTTTTGCAAGATTTTAAAATTAAAGATAAGCATGGGAAACCTCTCATCATGGATAAATCGAAAGTTCGCAGAGAAAAAGAGAAATGCAGACAAGAAGTGCTTCGCAAAAGGTTAGATGATACCAATTTGTTAGCGTTTTCATTCGGTGGCAGAAAAATGATGATACTTTAACGATAGATGGTAAAATTGATGAGAACTATCATACTAGGATGTTAAAAGAACCTCATCTTGTTATTTTGAAGAGAGCAATTCTGAATTGATTGGTTACGTAGACTGGAACATGAAACCGCTGAATACAAAACAACCAAATTAAATGGTTTTTTCAACGATAAAAATATATCACTGGATACATTAATTGGAATATGCACTGACGGTGAGCCAACAAACACTGGCCTACACGGTGAAATTATACGACGATTCAAATTGCTGTTAAAAAAGACCATTGCATTGGTTTGTTTGCCTTCTACACTTCAACGAATTTCCGTTTCGGCATTTCTTTGAAGCTTTGGATAAATCAACCAGCACTGGACCAAGATCGGCAGCCGGAAAACTGAACCGTCAAATCGACTTTGTGAAACTCTTCGGTAAGTTATTGCTATCCTCATTTATTATAATTGTCAACCATTTTTAATTATTTTATTATTATATATTTTTAGGTGGTGAACGGCTTCCAGGAAATTGAGCTGCAAAATATGCCCCCTGCTCCAGAAAAAAAAGAATTTTCCACCGATTCGAATGCCAATGGAACTTAGAGTTTATAAAAAACCAGATATAAACTTTAATTGCACAAGTTATACGGAAATGATCAATTTGAATGATATAAATATCGCATTTGAACCACCATTCACGCGAAGCATTCCATACGATACATTGAAAGAATATTTAAATCAAGATGATCCACCGTTTAATGATCCAAAAATTCCATCACACATACAAGGAACGGAACGACATGTTCAATTGCTAGATAGCGTTTACAAACGGGTTATACCGGAAAAATGTAGAGGCTGTTATGGCGACGACATTAGAGAGCCATGCGAAATTGCCCAGACTTGAAAGTAAAAAAGACTTCAAACAATAATTTTTTTTTAGTTTCTTTTCTATAACTCACTTAAATTAATTCTTTCATTTACATAGTTCTGACTAAATAAATTTCTTAAGAGAAAAAATAGATATTATTATAAATAAATAAATAAAAATAAAGAAAAAAATAGCCATTTAGCTGATTTTTTTCATGTAAAAACCAAAAAATGGTGATTTTTTGAAATGATTGTAAAGAGAACCCCAGGGGGATTCAGGGGTTGCCACTGGCATACGATTGGATCGGCCGTCCAAAGTTAGTGGGGTCGGTCATACATTTGAACTCGATTGGAGCACTCTAAATGGGTCAAAGTGGGATTTTTAAAATTTGCCCCTACCCAAAAGTTCAGTTCAAATTGGGGGACATCAAAATTCGTTTTAAAGGTATGGTTCCTTCGGAAAAGTTTCTTATTTTGTACATCCTAGAATATGATTTTCATAGAGCAATGGGCGATTTTTAAATCGACCCTCCCTAATGTACATATTATATATTACACTTGCACTAGCTGCAAAGGCAATCGAATGTATCATATCAAATAGGTTAGTATTTTCCTCGGGAAAAGATCACTTTACCACAGTAAAGACTTAAAAGATAGGATGTGGCCTTGTTTTCAAAATTGCTCGTGTGAAAATGGACAAAACTTTCAATGAGAGCGTCTAACTCTATAAACTCATTTTCACTGAAAGAGTACAAAAAATTGAAGATTTTAATCAGCCATTCCTTTTAGTAAACAGTTCTGCCAAGTGCACGAAAACAAGTCCAACATTTGACTGCAAATTGCAATAACAACCACATACCCTCACAATTTGTAATTTGCGAAATAACTGTGTATGTGTGTGCACGTATAATGTTAACAATAACATTTGACAATGGCGCGTTAATCCTTGACTCCTTTTTGAATATTTTTTCCACGTGCGTTGCAATTATTCGGTTACAATACCAGCGCCTGCCTGTGTATGTGCGTGTGTATGTGTTTTTTTTGCTAATGCATTCAAGTATGCCACAGCTGTCCCTGCAACCCCTCGCCTGGGATCAGCGGTTCACTTTTTGTTGTGGTCGCACCAAAATCACCATTTCTATTGCGCAGCGTCCCACCGCTTAGCCTTCGCCTTTGCTGTCACCACTGCCAAATTAATAAAATAAAGAACGCGCCTCTCCAATTTGTATGCGTGACATTTGAAATGTCACATCAAGTGTCACCACAACACCGCAACGCAATAACACATACACATATGTATGTATGTATGTACAAATGACAACAATGCCTTGCTGTCATTATTATTTATTGTGCGATTTTGTTATTTTTGGTTTATGTATATGCGCTTTGTTGTTGCGCCGCTGTTTTCGACTTTCAAAAATCAGTTTGCATTTGATGATGGTTTGTTAATTATTGCAGTTGTTGTTTCGCCGGTGATAATAGGACGCGCCAATCACTTTGTGGATAACGCCAATGCACTATTCCAAGCATTCCAAAGCTTGCTATGCGCCAAACGTGCATGCAATTTCAGGCTGTGCGTACATATGTATGTGTATATGGTATATACAACATAGATGTTTGTATGTATGTATGTAGGCAATTCTATGTTATGTGATTGCGCGTTTTCGCGTCCGCAGTAAAAACAGATTTGAATACAAATTGAAAATAAAACAATTGTCCATAATTTTCGCGGGTATTGTTCGTATAAATTCGCTCTTATTTTTCAAATGCCAAACGCCACTCAACGTGAGTCATTGCGTTGCCACACGATAGTCTGGCTCCTCTCTGCCGCTCGACGAACAC